>NC_092391.1:61869031-61974923 GCF_030028105.1 Mobula birostris | reverse complement strand
TCCTGTGTTCTCACTGTGTCGGTCTCTGTACCGTTCTATGATCTGTGTTCTCACTCTTTCGGTCTCTGTACCGTTCTCTGTTCTGTGTTCTAACTGTGTCCGTGTCCGTATTGTTCTATGATCTGTGTTCTCACACAGACGGTCTGTGTACCGTTCTATGTTCTGTGTTCTCACTCTGTCGATGTCTGTACCATTCTATGTTCTGTGTTCTCACACTGTCGGACTCTGTACCAATCTATGTTCTGTGTTCTCACTCTGTTGGTGTCTGTACTGCTCTGTGATCTGCGTTCTCACTCTGTCGGTCTCTGTACCGTTCTGTGTTGTGTGTTCTCACTCTGTCGGTCTCTGTACCCTTCTCTGTTCTGTGTTCTCACTCTGTCGGTCTCTGTACCGTTCTATGTTCTGTGTTCTCACTCTGTCGGTCTCTGTACTGTTCTATGTTCTGTGTTCTCACTCTGTCGGTCCCTGTACTATTCTATGTTCTGTGTTCTCACACTGTCGGACTCTTTACCGATCTATGTCCTGTGTTCTCACTCTGTCGGTCTGTGTACCGTTCTATGTTCTGTGTTCTCACTCTGTCGGTCTCTGTACCATTCTATGTTCTTTGTTCTCACACTGTCGGACTCTGTACCCATCTATGTTCTGTGTTCTCACTCTTTCGGTCTCTGTACCGTTCTGTGTTGTGTGTTCTCACTCTGTCGGTCTCTGTACCGTTCTATGTTCTGTGTTCTCACTCTGTCGGTCTCTGTACTGTTCAATGTTCTGTGTTCTCACTCTGACGGTCTCTGTACCGTTCTGTGTTGTGTGTTCTCACTCTGTCGGTCTCTGTACCCTTCTGTGTTCTGTGTTCTCACTCTGTCGGTCTCTGTACCGTTCTATGTTCTGTGTTCTTACTCTGTCGGTCTCTGTACTGTTCAATGTTCTGTGTTCTCACTCTGACGGTCTCTGTACCGTTCAATGTTCTGTGTTCTCACTCTGTCGGTCCCTGTACTATTCTATGTTCTGTGTTCTCACACTGTCGGACTCTTTACCGATCTATGTCCTGTGTTCTCACTCTGTCTGTCTCTGTACCGTTCTATGTTCTGTATTCTCAATCTGTCGGTCTCTGTACTGTTCTATGTTCTGTGTTCTCACTCTGTCGGTCTCTGTCCCGTTCTCTGTTCTGTGTTCTCACACTGTCGGACTGTGTACCGATCTGTGTCCTGTGTTCTCACTGTGTCGGTCTCTGTACCGTACTATGATCTGTGTTCTCACTCTTTCGGTCTATGTACCGTTCTCTGTTCTGTGTTCTGACTGTGTCCGTGTCCGTATTGTTCTATGATCTGTGTTCTCGCACAGAAGGTCTGTGTACCGTTCTATGTTCTGTGTTCTCATACTGTCGGTATCTGTACCATTCTGTGTTCTGTGTTCTCACACTGTCGGACTCTGTACCGATCTATGTCCTGTGTTCTCACTCTGTCGATGTCTGTACCGTTCTGTGTTCTGTGTTCTCACTCTGTTGGTCTCTGTACCGTTCTGTGTTCGAACTGTGTCGGTGTCTGTACTGTTCCATGTTCTGTGTTCTCACTCTTTTGGTCTCTATACTGTTCTGTGTTCTGTGTACTCACTCTGTCGGTGTCTGTACAGTTCTATGTTCTGTGTTCTCACTCTGTCGGTTTCTGTACTGTTCAATGTTCTGTGTCTCACTCTGACGGTCTCTGTACTGTTCAATGTTCTGTGTTCTCACTCTGTCGGTCCCTGTACTATTCTATGTTCTGTGTTCTCACTCTGTCGGACTCTTTACCGATCTATGTCCTGTGTTCTCACTCAGTCGGTCTCTGTACCGTTCTATGTTCTGTATTCTTACTCTGTCGGTCTCTGTACGTTTCTATGTTCTGTCTTCTCACTTGTCGGTCTCTGTACCGTTCTAAGTTCTGTGTTCTCACTCTGTCGGTCTCTGTACCGTTCTCTGTTCTGTGTTCTAACTCTATTGGTCTCTGTACCGTTCTATGATCTGTGTTCTCACTCTGTCGGTCTCTGTACCGTTCTGTGTGTGTGTTCTCACTCTGTCGGTCTCTGTACCCTTCTGTGTTCTGTGTTCTCACTCTGTCGGTCTCTGTACCGTTCTATGTTCTGTGTTCTCACTCTGTCGGTCTCTGTACTGTTCAGTGTTCTGTGTTCTCACTCTGACGGTCTCTGTACTGTTCAATGTTCTGTGTTCTCACTCTGTCGGTCCCTGTACTATTCTATGTCCTGTGTTCTCACTCTGTCGGTCTCTGTACCGTTCTATGTTCTGTATTCTCACTCTGTCGGTCTCTGTACTGTTCTATGTTCTGTGTTCTGACTGTGTCCGTGTCCGTATTGTTCTATGATCTGTGTTCTCACACAGACGGTCTGTGTACCGTTCTATGTTCTGTGTTCTCACCCTGTCGGTCACTGTACTGTTCTATGATATGTGTTCTCACACTTTCGGTCTGTGTTCTGTTCTATGATCTGTGTTCTCACTCTGCCGGTCTCTGTTCCGATCTATGTTCTGTGTTCTCACTCTGTCGGTGTCTGGACCGTTCTATGTTCTCTGTTCTCAATCTGTCGGTGTCTGTACTGTTCTATGATCTGTGTTCTCACTCTTTCGGTCACCGTACTGTTCTATGTTCTGTGTTCTCACTCTTTCGGTCTCTGTACTGTTCGATGTTCTGTGTTCTCACTCTGTCGGTATCTGTACCGTTCTATGTTCTGTGTTCTCACTCTGTTCATCTCTATACTGTTCTATGTTCTGTGTTCTCACTCTGTCGGTCTCTGTACTGTTCTATGTTCTGTGTTCTCACACTGTCGGACTCTTTACCGATCTATGTCCTGTGTTCTCACTCTGTCGGTCTCTGTACCGTTCTATGTTCTGTATTCTCACTCTGTCGGTCTCTATACTGTTCTATGTTCTGTGTTCTCACTCTGTCGGTCTCTGTCCCGTTCTATGTTCTGTGTTCTCACACTGTCGGACTGTGTCCCGATCTATGTCCTGTGTTCTCACTGTGTCGGTCTCTGTACCGTTCTATGATCTGTGTTCTCACTCTTTCGGTCTCTGTACCGTTCTCTGTTCTGTGTTCTAACTGTGTCCGTGTCCGTATTGTTCTATGATCTGTGTTCTCACACAGACGGTCTGTGTACCGTTCTATGTTCTGTGTTCTCACTCTGTCGATGTCTGTACCATTCTATGTTCTGTGTTCTCACACTGTCGGACTCTGTACCAATCTATGTTCTGTGTTCTCACTCTGTTGGTGTCTGTACTGCTCTGTGATCTGCGTTCTCACTCTGTCGGTCTCTGTACCGTTCTGTGTTGTGTGTTCTCACTCTGTCGGTCTCTGTACCCTTCTCTGTTCTGTGTTCTCACTCTGTCGGTCTCTGTACCGTTCTATGTTCTGTGTTCTCACTCTGTCGGTCTCTGTACTGTTCTATGTTCTGTGTTCTCACTCTGTCGGTCCCTGTACTATTCTATGTTCTGTGTTCTCACACTGTCGGACTCTTTACCGATCTATGTCCTGTGTTCTCACTCTGTCGGTCTGTGTACCGTTCTATGTTCTGTGTTCTCACTCTGTCGGTCTCTGTACCATTCTATGTTCTTTGTTCTCACACTGTCGGACTCTGTACCCATCTATGTTCTGTGTTCTCACTCTTTCGGTCTCTGTACCGTTCTGTGTTGTGTGTTCTCACTCTGTCGGTCTCTGTACCGTTCTATGTTCTGTGTTCTCACTCTGTCGGTCTCTGTACTGTTCAATGTTCTGTGTTCTCACTCTGACGGTCTCTGTACCGTTCTGTGTTGTGTGTTCTCACTCTGTCGGTCTCTGTACCCTTCTGTGTTCTGTGTTCTCACTCTGTCGGTCTCTGTACCGTTCTATGTTCTGTGTTCTTACTCTGTCGGTCTCTGTACTGTTCAATGTTCTGTGTTCTCACTCTGACGGTCTCTGTACCGTTCAATGTTCTGTGTTCTCACTCTGTCGGTCCCTGTACTATTCTATGTTCTGTGTTCTCACACTGTCGGACTCTTCACCGATCTATGTCCTGTGTTCTCACTCTGTCTGTCTCTGTACCGTTCTATGTTCTGTATTCTCAATCTGTCGGTCTCTGTACTGTTCTATGTTCTGTGTTCTCACTCTGTCGGTCTCTGTCCCGTTCTCTGTTCTGTGTTCTCACACTGTCGGACTGTGTACCGATCTGTGTCCTGTGTTCTCACTGTGTCGGTCTCTGTACCGTACTATGATCTGTGTTCTCACTCTTTCGGTCTATGTACCGTTCTCTGTTCTGTGTTCTGACTGTGTCCGTGTCCGTATTGTTCTATGATCTGTGTTCTCGCACAGATGGTCTGTGTACCGTTCTATGTTCTGTGTTCTCACTCTGTCGGTCACTGTACCATTCTATGTTCTTTGTTCTCACACTGTCGGACTCTGTACCGATCTATGTTCTGTGTTCTCACTCTGTCGGTCTCTGTACTGTTCTATGATATGTGTTCTCACACTTTCGGTCTGTGTCCCGTTCTATGTTCTGTGTTCTCACTCTGTCGGTCTCTGTTCCGATCTATGTTCTGTGTTCTCACTCTGTCGGTGTCTGTACCGTTCTATGTTCTCTGTTCTCAATCTGTCGGTGTCTGTACTGTTCTATGATCTGTGTTCACACTCTTTCGGTCACCGTACTGTTCTATGTTCTGTGTTCTCACTCTTTCGGTCTCTGTACTGTTCGATGTTCTGTGTTCTCACTCTGTCGGTCTCTGTACCGTTCTCTGTTCTGTGTTCTCACTCTGTCAGTCTCTGTACTGTTCGATGTTCTGTGTTCTCACTCTGTCGGTCTCTGTACCGTTCTATGTTCTGTGTTCTCACGCTGTTCATCTCTATACTGTTCTTTGTTCTGTGTTCTCACTCTGTCGGTCTCTGTACTGTTCTATGTTCTGTGTTCTCACACTGTCGGACTCTTTACCGATCTATGTCCTGTGTTCTCAATCTGTCGGTCTCTGTACCGTTCTATGTTCTGTATTCTCACTCTGTCGGTCTCTGTACTGTTCTATGTTCTGTGTTCTCACTCTGTCGGTCTCTGTCCCGTTTTATGTTCTGTGTTCTCACACAGTCGGACTGTGTACCGATCTATGTCCTGTGTTCTCACTGTGTCAGTCTCTGTACCGTTCTATGATCTGTGTTCTCACTCTTTCTGTCTCTGTACCGTTCTCTGTTCTGTGTTCTAACTGTGTCCGTGTCCGTATTGTTCTATGATCTGTGTTCTCACACAGACGGTCTGTGTACCGTTCTATGTTCTGTGTTCTCACTCTGTCGATGTCTGTACCATTCTATGTTCTGTGTTCTCACACTGTCGGACTCTGTACCGATCTATGTTCTGTGTTCTCACTCTGTTGGTGTCTGTACTGTTCTGTGATCTGCGTTCTCACTCTGTCGGTCTCTGTACCGTTCTGTGTTGTGTGTTCTCACTCTGTCGGTCTCTGTACCCTTCTGTGTTCTGTGTTCTCACTCTGTCGGTCTCTGTACCGTTCTATGTTCTGTGTTCTCACTCTGTCGGTCCCTGTACTATTCTATGTTCTGTGTTCTCACACTGTCGGACTCTTTACCGATCTATGTCCTGTGTTCTCACTCTGTCGGTCTCTGTACCGTTCTATGTTCTGTATTCTCACTCTGTCGGTCTCTGCACTTTTCTATGTTCTGTCTTCTCACTTGTCGGTCTCTGTTCCGTTCTAAGTTCTGTGTTCTCACTCTGTCGGTCTCTGTACCGTTCTCTGTTCTGTGTTCTAACTCTGTTGGTCTCTGTACCGTTCTATGATGTGTGTTCTCACTCTGTCGGTCTCTGTACCGTTCTGTGTTGTGTGTTCTCACTCTGTCGGTCTCTGTACCGTTCTATGTTCTGTGTTCTCACTCTGTCGGTCTCTGTACTGTTCAATGTTCTGTGTTCTCACTCTGACGGTCTCTGTACCGTTCAATGTTCTGTGTTCTCACTCTGTCGGACTCTTTACCGATCTATGTCCTGTGTTCTCACTCTGTCGGTCTCTGTACCGTTCTATGTTCTGTATTCTCACTCTGTCGGTCTCTGTACTGTTCTATGTTCTGTGTTCTCACTCTGTCGGTCTCTGTCCCGTTCTATGTTCTGTGTTCTCACACTGTCGGACTGTGTACCGATCTATGTCCTGTGTTCTGACTGTGTCGGTCTCTGTACCGTTCTATGATCTGTGTTCTCACTCTTTCGGTCTCTGTACCGTTCTCTGTTCTGTGTTCTGACTGTGTCCGTGTCCGTATTGTTCTATGATCTGTGTTCTCACACAGACGGTCTGTGTACCGTTCTATGTTCTGTGTTCTCACTCTGTCGGTCTCTGTACCATTCTATGTTCTTTGTTCTCACACTGTCGGACTCTGTACCGATCTATGTTCTGTGTTCTCACTCTGTCGGTCTCTGTACTGTTTTATGATATGTGTTCTCACACTTTCGGTCTGTGTACCGTTCTATGTTCTGTGTTCTCACTCTGTCGGTCTCTGTTCTGATCTATGTTCTGTGTTCTCACTCTGTCGGTCTCTGTACCGTTCTGTGTTCTGTGTTCTAACTCTGTCGGTGTCTGTACCGTTCTATGTTCTCTGTTCTCAATCTGTCGGTGTCTGTACTGTTCTATGATCTGTGTTCTTACTCTTTCCGTCACCGTATTGTTCTATGTTCTGTGTTCTCACTCTTTCGGTCTCTGTACTGTTCGATGTTCTGTGTTCTCACTCTGTCGGTCTCTGTACCGTTCTCTGTTCTGTGTTCTCACTCTGTCAGTCTCTGTACCATTCTATGTTCTGTGTTCTCACTCTTTCGGTCTCTGTACTGTTCGATGTTCTGTGTTCTCACTCTGTCGGTCTCTGTACCGTTCTATGTTCTGTGTTCTCACTCTCTTCATCTCTATACTGTTCTATGTTCTGTGTTCTCAATCTGTCGGTCTCTGTACCATTCTATGTTCTGTGTTCTCACACTGTCGGTATCTGTACCATTCTGTGTTCTGTGTTCTCACACTGTCGGACTCTGTACCGATCTATGTTCTGTGTTCTCACTCTGTCGGTCTCTGTACTGTTCTATGATATGTGTTCTCACACTTTCGGTCTGTGTACCGTTCTATTTTCTGTGTTCTCACTCTGTCGGTCTCTGTTCCGATCTATGTTCTGTGTTCTCACTCTGTCGGTCTCTGTACCGTTCTGTGTTCTGTGTTCTAAGTCTGTCGGTGTCTGTACCGTTCTATGTTCTCTGTTCTCAATCTGTCGGTGTCTGTACTGTTCTATGATCTGTGTTCTCACTCTTTCGGTCACCGTACTGTTCTATGTTCTGTGTTCTCACTCTTTCGGTCTCTGTACTATTCTATGTTCTGTGTTCTCACTCTGTCGGTCTCTGTCCCGTTTCATGTTCTGTGTTCTCACACTGTCGGACTGTGTACCGATCTATGTCCTGTGTTCTCACTGTGTCGGTCTCTGTACCGTTCTATGATCTGTGTTCTCAAACCTGTCGGTCTCTGTACCGTTCTATGTTCTGTGTTCTCACTCTGTCGGTCTCTGTACCGTTCTATGTTCTGTGTTCTCAATATGTCGGTCTCTGTACCGTTCTATGACCTGTGTCCTCACTCTGTTGGTGTCTGTACTGTTCTATGTTCTGCCTTCTCACTCTGTCGGTCTCTGTACCATTCTATGTTCTGTGTTCTCACACTGTCGGTCTCTGTACCATTCTGTGTTCTGTGTTCTCACACTGTCGGACTCTGTACCGATCTATGTCCTGTGTTCTCACTCTGTCGATGTCTGTACCGTTCTGTGTTCTGTGTTCGAACTGTGTCGGTGTCTGTACTGTTCTATGATCTGTGTTGTCACTCTTTTGGTCTCTGTACTGTTCTATGTTCTGTGTTCTCACTCTGTCGGTGTCTATACTGTTCTATGTTCTGTGTTCTCACTCTGTCGGTCTCTGTACAGTTCTATGTTCTGTGTTCTCACTCTGTCAGTCTCTGTACCGTTCTATGTTCTGTGTTCTCACTTTGTCGGTCTCTGTACCATTCCATGTTCTGTGTTCTCACTCTGTCGGTCTCTGTACTGTTCTATGTTCTGTGTTCTCACTCTTTCGGTCTCTGTACTTTTCTGTGTTCTGTGTTCTCACTCTGTCGGACTCTGTACTGTTCTATGTTCTGTATTCTCACTCTGTCAGTGTCTGTACCGTTCTGTGTTCTGTGTTCTAACTCTGTCGGTGTCTGTACCGTTCCATGTTCTTTTTTCTCACTCTGTGGGTCTCTGTACCGTTCTATATGTCGGTTTCTGTCCCGTTTCATGTTCTGTGTTCTCACACTGTCGGACTGTGTACCGATCTATGTCCTGTGTTCTCACTGTGTCGGTCTCTGTACCGTTCTATTATCTGTGTTCTCACTCTGTCGGTCTCTGTACCGTTCTATGTTCTGTGTTCTCAATATGTCGGTCTGTGTACCGTTCTATGACCTGTGTCCTCACTCTGTCGGTGTCTGTACTGTTCTATGTTCTGCCTTCTCACTCTGTCGGTCTCTGTACCATTCTATGTTCTGTGTTCTCACACGGTCGGTCTCTGTACCATTCTATGTTCTGTGTTCGCACACTGTCGGACTCTGTAACGATCTGTGTCCTGTGTTCTCACTCTGTCGATGTCTGTACCTTTCTATGTTCTGTGTTCTCACTCTGTCGGTCTCTGTACCGTTCTATGTTCTGTGTTCTCACTCTGTCGGTGTCTCTACCGTTCAATGTTCTGTGTTCTCACTCGGTCGGTCTCTGTACCGTTCTATGTTCTGTGTTCTCACTCTTTCGGTCTCTGTACTGTTCTATGTTCTGTGTTCTCACTCTGTCGGTCTCTGTGCCGTTCTATCTTCTGTGTTCTCACTCTGTCAGTCTCTGTACCGTTCTATGTTCGGTGTTCTCACTCTGTCGGTCTCGGTACCATTCTATGTTCTGTGTTCTCACTCTGTCGGTCTCTGTACCGTTCTATTTTCTTTGTTCTCACTCTGTTGGTCTCTGTTCCGTTCTATGATCTGTGTTCTCTCCCTGTCGTTCTCTGTACCGTTCTATGTTCAGTGTTCTAACTCTGTCGGTGTCTGTACCATTCTATGTTCTGTGTTCTCACACTGTCGGACTCTGTACCGATCTATGTTCTGTGTTCTCACTCTGTTGGTGTCTGTACTGTTCTGTGTTCTGTATTCTCACACTGTCGGACTGTGTACCGATCTATGTCCTGTGTTCTCACTGTGTCGGTCTCTGTACCGATCTATGTCCTGTGTTCTCACTGTGTCGGTCTCTGTACCGTTCTATGATCTGTGTTCTCATTCTGTCGGTCTCTGTACCGTTCTCTGTTCTGTGTTCTAACTGTGTCCGTATCCGTATTGTTCTATGATCTGTTTTCTCACACAGACGGTCTGTGTACCGTTCCATGTTCTGTGTTCTCACTCTGTCGGTCTCTGTAGCATTCTATGTTCTTTGTTCTCACACTGTCGGAATCTGTACCGATCTATTTTCTATGTTCTCACTCTGTCGGTCTCTGTACTGTTCTCTGATATGTGTTCTCACTCTTTCGGTCTGTGTACCGTTCTATGTTCTGTGTTCTCACTCTGTCGGTCTCTGTTCCGATCTATGTTCTGTGTTCTCACTCTGTCGGTCTCTGTACCGTTCTATGTTCTGTGTTCTCACTCTGTTGGTCTCTGTACCGTTCTGTGTTCTGTGTTCTCACTCTGTCGATCTCTGTACTGTTCAATGTTCTGTGTTCTCACTCTGACGGTCTCTGTACCGTTCTATGTTCTGTGTTCTCACTCTGTCGGTCTCTGTACCGTTCTATGATCTGTGTTCTAACTCTGTCGGTGTCTGTACAGTTCTATGATCTGTGTTCTCACTCTATCGGTCTCTGTACCGTTCTATGATCTGTGTTCTAACTCTGTCGGTGTCTGTACAGTTCTATATTCTGTGTTCTCACTCTGTCGGTCACTGTCCCGTTCTATGTTCTGTATTCTCACACTGTCGGACTGTGTACCGATCTATGTCCTGTGTTCTCACTGTGTCGGTCTCTGTACCGTTCTATGATCTGTGTTCTCATTCTGTCGGTCTCTGTACCGTTCTCTGTTCTCTGTTCTAACTGTGTCCATATCCGTATTGCTCTATGATCTGTATTCTCACACAGACGGTCTGTGTACCGTTCTATGTTCTGTGTTCTAACTCTGTCGGTGTCTGTACCGTTCTATGTTCTCTGTTCTCAATCTGTCGGTGTCTGTACTGTTCTATGATCTGTGTTCTCACTCTTTCGGTCACCGTACTGTTCTATGTTCTGTGTTCTCACTCTTTCGGTCTCTGTACTGTTCTATGTTCTGTGTTCTCACTCTGTCGGTCTCTGTACTATTCTATGTTCTGTGTTCTCACACTGTCAGACTCTTTACCGATCTATGTCCTGTGTTCTCACACTGTCGGTGTCTGTACCGTTCTGTGTTCTGTATTCTCACTCTGTCGGTCTCTGTACTGTTCTATGTTCTGTGTTCTCACTCTGTCGGTCTCTGTCCCATTCTATGTTGTGTTTTCTCACACTGTCGGACTGTGTACCGATCTATGTCCTCTGTTCTCAGTGTGTCGGTCTCTGTACCGTTCTATGATCTGTGTTCTCAAACCTGTCGGTCTCTGTACCGTTCTGTGTTCTGTGCTCGAACTGTGTCGGTGTCTGTACTGTTCTATGTTCTGTGTTCTCACCCTGTCGGTGTCTCTACCGTTCTATGTTCTGTGTTCTCACTCTGTCGGTCTTTGTACAGTTCTATGTTCTGTGTTCTCACTCTGTCGGTCTCTGTACCGTTCTATTTTCTTTGTTCTCACTCTGTTGGTCTCTGTTCCGTTCTATGATCTGTGTTCTCTCCCTGTCGGTCTCTGTACCATTCTATGTTCAGTGTTCTAACTCTGTCGGTGTCTGTACCATTCTATGTTCTGTGTTCTCACACTGTCAGACTCTGTACCATTCTATGTTCTGTGTTCTCACTCTGACGGTCTCTGTACCGTTCTATGTTCTGTGTTCTCACTCTGTCGATCTCTGTACTGTTCAATGTTCTGTGTTCTCACTCTGACGGTCTCTGTACCGTTCTATGTTCTGTGTTCTCACTCTGTCGTTCTCTGTACCATTCTATGATCTGTGTTCTAACTCTGTCGGTGTCTGTACAGTTCTATGATCTGTGTTCTCACTCTATCGGTCTCTGTTCCGTTCTATGATCTGTGTTCTAAGTCTGTCGGTGTCTTAACAGTTCTATGTTCTGTGTTCTCACTCTGTCGGTCTCTGTCCCGTTCTATGTTCTGTATTCTCACACTGTCGCACTGTGTACCGATCTATGTCCTGTGTTCTCACTCTGTCCGTCTCTGTACCATTCTCTGTTCTGTGTTCTCACTCTGTCGGTCTCTGTACCGTTCTATGTTCTGTGTTCTCACTCTGTCGATCTCTGTACTGTTCTATGTTCTGTATTCTCACTCTGTCGGTGTCTGTACCGTTCTGTGTTCTGTGTTCTAACTTTGTCGGTGTCTGTACCGTTCTGTGTTCTGTGTTCTCACTCTGTCGGTGTCTGTACTGTTCTATGATCTATGTTCTCACTCTGTCGGTCTCTGTACCGTTCCGTGTTCTGTGTTCTCACTCTGTAGGTCTCTGTACCGTTCTATGTCCTGTGTTCTCTCTCTGTCTGTGTCTGTACTGTTCTATGTTCTGTATTCTCACTCTGTCAGTCTCTGTACTGTTCTATGTTCTGTGTTCTCACTCTGTCGGTCTCTGTCCCGTTCTATGTTCTGTGTTCTCACACTGTCGGACTGTGTACCGATCTATGTCCTGTGTTCTCACTGTGTCGGTCTCTGTACCGTTCTATGATCTGTGTTCTCACTCTGTCGGTCTCTGTACCGTTCTATGTTCTGTGTTCTCAATATGTCGGTCTGTGTACCGTTCTATGACCTGTGTCCTCACTCTGTCGGTGTCTGTACTGTTCTATTTTCTGCCTTCTCACTCTGTCGGTCTCTGTACCATTCTATGTTCTGTGTTCTCACACTGTCGGTCTCTGTACCATTCTGTGTTCTGTGTTCTCACACTGTCAGACTCTGTACCGATCTATGTCCTGTGTTCTCACTCTGTCAATGTCTGCACCGTTCTATGTTCTGTGTTCTCACTCTGTCGGTCTCTGTACCGTTCTGTGTTCGACCTGTGTCGGTGTCTGTACTGTTCTATGATCTGTGTTCTCACTCTTTCGTCTCTGAACTGTTCTATGTTCTGTGTTCTCACTCTGTCGTTCTCTGTACCATTCTATGATCTGTGTTCTAACTCTGTCGGTGTCTGTACAGTTCTATGATCTGTGTTCTCACTCTATCGGTCTCTGTTCCGTTCTATGATCTGTGTTCTAAGTCTGTCGGTGTCTTAACAGTTCTATGTTCTGTGTTCTCACTCTGTCGGTCTCTGTCCCGTTCTATGTTCTGTATTCTCACACTGTCGGACTGTGTACCGATCTATGTCCTGTGTTCTCACTGTGTCGGTCTCAGTACTGTTCTGTTTTCTGTGTTCTCACTCTGTCGGTCTCTGTACCATTCTCTGTTCTGTGTTCTCACTCTGTCGGTCTCTGTACCGTTCTATGTTCTGTGTTCTCACTCTGTCGATCTCTGTACTGTTCTATGTTCTGTATTCTCACTCTGTCGGTGTCTGTACCGTTCTGTGTTCTGTGTTCTAACTTTGTCGGTGTCTGTACCGTTCTGTGTTCTGTGTTCTCACTCTGTCGGTGTCTGTACTGTTCTATGATCTATGTTCTCACTCTGTCGGTCTCTGTACCGTTCCGTGTTCTGTGTTCTCACTCTGTAGGTCTCTGTACCGTTCTATGTCCTGTGTTCTCTCTCTGTCTGTGTCTGTACTGTTCTATGTTCTGTATTCTCACTCTGTCAGTCTCTGTACTGTTCTATGTTCTGTGTTCTCACTCTGTCGGTCTCTGTCCCGTTCTATGTTCTGTGTTCTCACACTGTCGGACTGTGTACCGATCTATGTCCTGTGTTCTCACTGTGTCGGTCTCTGTACCGTTCTATGATCTGTGTTCTCACTCTGTCGGTCTCTGTACCGTTCTATGTTCTGTGTTCTCAATATGTCGGTCTGTGTACCGTTCTATGACCTGTGTCCTCACTCTGTCGGTGTCTGTACTGTTCTATTTTCTGCCTTCTCACTCTGTCGGTCTCTGTACCATTCTATGTTCTGTGTTCTCACACTGTCGGTCTCTGTACCATTCTGTGTTCTGTGTTCTCACACTGTCAGACTCTGTACCGATCTATGTCCTGTGTTCTCACTCTGTCAATGTCTGCACCGTTCTATGTTCTGTGTTCTCACTCTGTCGGTCTTTGTACCGTTCTGTGTTCGACCTGTGTCGGTGTCTGTACTGTTCTATGATCTGTGTTCTCACTCTTTCGTCTCTGAACTGTTCTATGTTCTGTGTTCTCACTCTGTCGGTGTCTCTACAGTTCTATGTTCTGTGTTCTGACTCTGTCGGTCTCTGTACCGTTCTATCTTCTTTGTTCTCACTCTGTCGGTCTCTGTACCATTCAATGTTCTGTGTTCTCACTCTGTCGGTCTCTGTACCGTTCTATTTTCTTTGTTCTCACTCTGTTGGTCTCTGTTCCGTTCTATGATCTGTGTTCTCTCCCTGTCGGTCTCTGTACCGTTCTATGTTCAGTGTTCAAACTCTGTCGGTGTCTGTACCATTCTATGTTCTGTGTTCTCACACTGTCGGACTCTGTACCGATCTATGTTCTGTGTTCTCACTCTGTTGGTGTCTGTACTGTTCTGCGATCTGTGTTCTCACTCTGTCGGACTCTGTACCATTCTATGTTCTGTATTCTCACTCTGTCGGTCTCTGTACCGTTCTATGTTCTGTGTTCTCACTCTGTCGGTCTCTGTACTGTTCAATGTTCTGTGTTCTCACTCTGACTGTCTCTGTACCGTTCTATGTTCTGTGTTCTCACTCTGTCGGTCTCTGTACCGTTCTATGATTTGTGTTCTAACTCTGTCGGTGTCTGTACAGTTCTATGATCTGTGTTCTCACTCTATCGGTCTCTGTACCATTCTATGATCTGTGTTCTAACTCTGTCGGTGTCTGTACAGTTCTATGTTCTGTGTTCTCACTCTGTCGGTCTCTGTACCGTTCTATGTTCTGTGTTCTCAATATGTCGGTCTGTGTACCGTTCTATGACCTGTGTCCTCACTCTGTCGGTGTCTGTGCTGTTCTATGTTCTGCCTTCTCACTCTGTCGGTCTCTGTACCATTCTATGTTCTGTGTTCTCACACGGTCGGTCTCTGTACCATTCTATGTTCTGTGTTCTCACACTGTCGGACTCTGTACCGATCTATGTCCTGTGTTCTCACTCTGTCGATGTCTTTACCGTTCTATGTTCTGTGTTCTCACTCGGTCGGTCTCTGTACCGTTCTATGTTCTGTGTTCTCAATATGTCGGTCTGTGTACCGTTCTATGACCTGTGTCCTCACTCTGTCGGTGTCTGCACTGTTCTATGTTCTGCCTTCTCACTCTGTCGGTCTCTGTACCATTCTATGTTCTGTGTTCTCACACGGTCGGTCTCTGTACCATTCTATGTTCTGTGTTCTCACACTGTCGGACTCTGTACCGATCTATGTCCTGTGTTCTCACTCTGTCGATGTCTTTACCGTTCTATGTTCTGTGTTCTCACTCTGTCGGTCTCTGTACCGTTCTATCTTCTGTGTTCTCACTCTGTCGGTCTCTGTACCGTTCTATGTTCGGTGTTCTCACTCTGTCGGTCTCTGTGCCATACTATGTTCTGTGTTCTCACTCTGTCGGTCTCTGTACCGTTCTATTTTCTTTGTTCTCACTCTGTTGGTCTCTGTTCCGTTCTATGATCTGTGTTCTCTCCCTGTCGTTCTCTGTACCGTTCTATGTTCAGTGTTCTAACTCTGTCGGTGTCTGAACCATTCTATGTTCTGTGTTCTCACTCTGTCGGTCTCTGTACCGTTTTATGTTCTGTGTTCTCACTCTGTCGATCTCTGTACTGTTCAATGTTCTGTGTTCTCACTCTGTCGATCTCTGTACTGTTCAATGTTCTGTGTTCTCACTCTGACGGTCTCTGTACCGTTCTATGTTCTGTGTTCTCACTCTGTCGGTTTCTGTACCGTTCTATGATCTGTGTTCTAACTCTGTCGGTGTCTGTACAGTTCTATGATCTGTGTTCTCACTCTATCGGTCTCTGTACCGTTCTATGATCTGTGTTCTAACTCTTTCGGTGTCTGTACAGTTCTATGTTCTGTGTTCTCACTCTGTCGGTCTCTGTCCCGTTCTATGTTCTGTATTCTCACACTGTCGGACTGTGTACCGATCTATGTCCTGTGTTCTCACTGTGTCGGTCTCTGTACCGTTCTATGATCTGTGTTCTCACTCTGTCGGTCTCTGTACCGTTCTCTGTCCTGTGTTCTAACTGTGTCCGTGTCCGTATTGTTCTATGATCTGTATTCTCACACAGACGGTCTGTGTACCGTTCTATGTTCTGTGTTCTCACTCTGTCAGTCTCTGTACCATTCTATATTCTGTGTTCTCACTCTTTCCGTCTCTGTACTGTTCGATGTTCTGTGTTCTCACTCTGTCGGTCTCTGTACCCTTCTATGTTCTGTGTTCTCACTCTGTCGGACTGTGTACCGTTCTATGTTCTGTGTTCGAACTGTGTCGGTGTCTGTACTGTTCTATCTTCTGTGTTCTCACTCTGTCGGTCTCTGTACCATTCTATGTTCTGTGTTCTCACTCTGTCGGTCTCTGTACTGTTCTATTTTCTTTGTTCTCACTCTGTTGGTCTCTGTTCCGTTCTATGATCTGTGTTCTCTCCCTCTCGGTCTCTGTACCGTTCTATGTTCAGTTTTCTAACTCTGTCGGTGTCTGTACCATTCTATGTTCTGTGTTCTCACACAGTCGGACTCTGTACCGATCTATGATATGTGTTCTCACTCTGTCGGTCTCTGTACTGTTCTATGATATGTGTTCTCACTCTTTCGGTCTGTGTACCGTTCTATGTTCTGTGTTCTCACTCTGTCGGTCTCTGTTCCGATCTGTGTTCTGTGTTCTAACTCTGTCGGTGTCTGTTCCGTTCTATGTTCTCTGTTCTCAATCTGTCGGTGTCTGTACTGTTCTATGATCTGTGTTCTCACTCTTTCCGTCACCGTACTGTTCTATGTTCTGTGTTCTCACTCTTTCGGTCTCTGTACTGTTCGATGTTCTGTGTTCTCACTCTGTCGGTCTCTGTACCGTTCTATGTTCTGTGTTCTCACTCTGTCAGTCTCTGTACCATTCTATGTTCTGTGTTCTCACTCTTTCGGTCTCTGTACTGTTCGATGTTCTGTGTTCTCACTCTGTCGGTCTCTGTACCGTTCTATGTTCTGTGTTCTGACTCTGTCAGTCTCTGTACCGTTCTATGTTCTCTGTTCTCAATCTGTCGGTGTCTGTACTGTTCTATGATCTGTGTTCTCACTCTTTCCGTCACCGTACTGTTCTATGTTCTGTGTTCTCACTCTTTCGGTCTCTGTACTGTTCGATGTTCTGTGTTCTCACTCTGTCGGTCTCTGTACCGTTCTATGTTCTGTGTTCTCACTCTGTCAGTCTCTGTACCATTCTATGTTCTGTGTTCTCACTCTTTCGGTCTCTGTACTGTTCGATGTTCTGTGTTCTCACTCTGTCGGTCTCTGTACCGTTCTATGTTCTGTGTTCTGACTCTGTCAGTCTCTGTACCGTTCTACGTTCTGTGTTCTCACTTTGTCGGTCTCTGTACCATTCCATTTTCTGTGTTCTCACTCTGTCGGTCTCTGTACTGTTCTATGTTCTGTGTTCTCACTCTTTCGGTCTCTGTACTGTTCTGTGTTCTGTGTTCTCACTCTGTCAGACTCTGTACCGTTCTATGTTCTGTATTCTCACTCTGTCGGTGTCTGTACCGTTCTATGTTCTGTGTTCTCACTTTGTTGGTCTCTGTACCGTTCCATGTTCTTTTTTCTCACTGGGTGGGTCTCTGTACCGTTCTATGTTCTGTGTTCTCACTCTGTCGGTCTCTGTCCCGTTCTATGTTCTCTGTTCTCACACTGTCGGACTGTGTACCGATCTATGTCCTGTGCTCTCACTGTGTCGGTCTCTGTACCGTTCTATGATCTGTGTTCTCACTCTGTCGGTCTCTGTACCGTTCTATGTTCTGTGTTCTCAATATGTCGGTCTGTGTACCGTTCTATGACCTGTGTCCTCACTCTGTCGGTGTCTGTACTGTTCTATTTTCTGCCTTCTCACTCTGTCGGTCTCTGTACCATTCTATGTTCTGTGTTCTCACACTGTCGGTCTCTGTACCATTCTGTGTTCTGTGTTCTCACACTGTCAGACTCTGTACCGATCTATGTCCTGTGTTCTCACTCTGTCAATGTCTGCACCGTTCTATGTTCTGTGTTCTCACTCTGTCGGTCTCTGTACCGTTCTGTGTTCGACCTGTGTCGGTGTCTGTACTGTTCTATGATCTGTGTTCTCACTCTTTCGTCTCTGAACTGTTCTATGTTCTGTGTTCTCACTCTGTCGTTCTCTGTACCATTCTATGATCTGTGTTCTAACTCTGTCGGTGTCTGTACAGTTCTATGATCTGTGTTCTCACTCTATCGGTCTCTGTTCCGTTCTATGATCTGTGTTCTAAGTCTGTCGGTGTCTTAACAGTTCTATGTTCTGTGTTCTCACTCTGTCGGTCTCTGTCCCGTTCTATGTTCTGTATTCTCACACTGTCGGACTGTGTACCGATCTATGTCCTGTGTTCTCACTGTGTCGGTCTCAGTACTGTTCTGTTTTCTGTGTTCTCACTCTGTCGGTCTCTGTACCATTCTCTGTTCTGTGTTCTCACTCTGTCGGTCTCTGTACCGTTCTATGTTCTGTGTTCTCACTCTGTCGATCTCTGTACTGTTCTATGTTCTGTATTCTCACTCTGTCGGTGTCTGTACCGTTCTGTGTTCTGTGTTCTAACTTTGTCGGTGTCTGTACCGTTCTGTGTTCTGTGTTCTCACTCTGTCGGTGTCTGTACTGTTCTATGATCTATGTTCTCACTCTGTCGGTCTCTGTACCGTTCCGTGTTCTGTGTTCTCACTCTGTAGGTCTCTGTACCGTTCTATGTCCTGTGTTCTCTCTCTGTCTGTGTCTGTACTGTTCTATGTTCTGTATTCTCACTCTGTCAGTCTCTGTACTGTTCTATGTTCTGTGTTCTCACTCTGTCGGTCTCTGTCCCGTTCTATGTTCTGTGTTCTCACACTGTCGGACTGTGTACCGATCTATGTCCTGTGTTCTCACTGTGTCGGTCTCTGTACCGTTCTATGATCTGTGTTCTCACTCTGTCGGTCTCTGTACCGTTCTATGTTCTGTGTTCTCAATATGTCGGTCTGTGTACCGTTCTATGACCTGTGTCCTCACTCTGTCGGTGTCTGTACTGTTCTATTTTCTGCCTTCTCACTCTGTCGGTCTCTGTACCATTCTATGTTCTGTGTTCTCACACTGTCGGTCTCTGTACCATTCTGTGTTCTGTGTTCTCACACTGTCAGACTCTGTACCGATCTATGTCCTGTGTTCTCACTCTGTCAATGTCTGCACCGTTCTATGTTCTGTGTTCTCACTCTGTCGGTCTTTGTACCGTTCTGTGTTCGACCTGTGTCGGTGTCTGTACTGTTCTATGATCTGTGTTCTCACTCTTTCGTCTCTGAACTGTTCTATGTTCTGTGTTCTCACTCTGTCGGTGTCTCTACAGTTCTATGTTCTGTGTTCTGACTCTGTCGGTCTCTGTACCGTTCTATCTTCTTTGTTCTCACTCTGTCGGTCTCTGTACCATTCAATGTTCTGTGTTCTCACTCTGTCGGTCTCTGTACCGTTCTATTTTCTTTGTTCTCACTCTGTTGGTCTCTGTTCCGTTCTATGATCTGTGTTCTCTCCCTGTCGGTCTCTGTACCGTTCTATGTTCAGTGTTCAAACTCTGTCGGTGTCTGTACCATTCTATGTTCTGTGTTCTCACACTGTCGGACTCTGTACCGATCTATGTTCTGTGTTCTCACTCTGTTGGTGTCTGTACTGTTCTGCGATCTGTGTTCTCACTCTGTCGGACTCTGTACCATTCTATGTTCTGTATTCTCACTCTGTCGGTCTCTGTACCGTTCTATGTTCTGTGTTCTCACTCTGTCGGTCTCTGTACTGTTCAATGTTCTGTGTTCTCACTCTGACTGTCTCTGTACCGTTCTATGTTCTGTGTTCTCACTCTGTCGGTCTCTGTACCGTTCTATGATTTGTGTTCTAACTCTGTCGGTGTCTGTACAGTTCTATGATCTGTGTTCTCACTCTATCGGTCTCTGTACCATTCTATGATCTGTGTTCTAACTCTGTCGGTGTCTGTACAGTTCTATGTTCTGTGTTCTCACTCTGTCGGTCTCTGTACCGTTCTATGTTCTGTGTTCTCAATATGTCGGTCTGTGTACCGTTCTATGACCTGTGTCCTCACTCTGTCGGTGTCTGTGCTGTTCTATGTTCTGCCTTCTCACTCTGTCGGTCTCTGTACCATTCTATGTTCTGTGTTCTCACACGGTCGGTCTCTGTACCATTCTATGTTCTGTGTTCTCACACTGTCGGACTCTGTACCGATCTATGTCCTGTGTTCTCACTCTGTCGATGTCTTTACCGTTCTATGTTCTGTGTTCTCACTCGGTCGGTCTCTGTACCGTTCTATGTTCTGTGTTCTCAATATGTCGGTCTGTGTACCGTTCTATGACCTGTGTCCTCACTCTGTCGGTGTCTGCACTGTTCTATGTTCTGCCTTCTCACTCTGTCGGTCTCTGTACCATTCTATGTTCTGTGTTCTCACACGGTCGGTCTCTGTACCATTCTATGTTCTGTGTTCTCACACTGTCGGACTCTGTACCGATCTATGTCCTGTGTTCTCACTCTGTCGATGTCTTTACCGTTCTATGTTCTGTGTTCTCACTCTGTCGGTCTCTGTACCGTTCTATCTTCTGTGTTCTCACTCTGTCGGTCTCTGTACCGTTCTATGTTCGGTGTTCTCACTCTGTCGGTCTCTGTGCCATACTATGTTCTGTGTTCTCACTCTGTCGGTCTCTGTACCGTTCTATTTTCTTTGTTCTCACTCTGTTGGTCTCTGTTCCGTTCTATGATCTGTGTTCTCTCCCTGTCGTTCTCTGTACCGTTCTATGTTCAGTGTTCTAACTCTGTCGGTGTCTGAACCATTCTATGTTCTGTGTTCTCACTCTGTCGGTCTCTGTACCGTTTTATGTTCTGTGTTCTCACTCTGTCGATCTCTGTACTGTTCAATGTTCTGTGTTCTCACTCTGTCGATCTCTGTACTGTTCAATGTTCTGTGTTCTCACTCTGACGGTCTCTGTACCGTTCTATGTTCTGTGTTCTCACTCTGTCGGTTTCTGTACCGTTCTATGATCTGTGTTCTAACTCTGTCGGTGTCTGTACAGTTCTATGATCTGTGTTCTCACTCTATCGGTCTCTGTACCGTTCTATGATCTGTGTTCTAACTCTTTCGGTGTCTGTACAGTTCTATGTTCTGTGTTCTCACTCTGTCGGTCTCTGTCCCGTTCTATGTTCTGTATTCTCACACTGTCGGACTGTGTACCGATCTATGTCCTGTGTTCTCACTGTGTCGGTCTCTGTACCGTTCTATGATCTGTGTTCTCACTCTGTCGGTCTCTGTACCGTTCTCTGTCCTGTGTTCTAACTGTGTCCGTGTCCGTATTGTTCTATGATCTGTATTCTCACACAGACGGTCTGTGTACCGTTCTATGTTCTGTGTTCTCACTCTGTCAGTCTCTGTACCATTCTATATTCTGTGTTCTCACTCTTTCCGTCTCTGTACTGTTCGATGTTCTGTGTTCTCACTCTGTCGGTCTCTGTACCCTTCTATGTTCTGTGTTCTCACTCTGTCGGACTGTGTACCGTTCTATGTTCTGTGTTCGAACTGTGTCGGTGTCTGTACTGTTCTATCTTCTGTGTTCTCACTCTGTCGGTCTCTGTACCATTCTATGTTCTGTGTTCTCACTCTGTCGGTCTCTGTACTGTTCTATTTTCTTTGTTCTCACTCTGTTGGTCTCTGTTCCGTTCTATGATCTGTGTTCTCTCCCTCTCGGTCTCTGTACCGTTCTATGTTCAGTGTTCTAACTCTGTCGGTGTCTGTACCATTCTATGTTCTGTGTTCTCACACAGTCGGACTCTGTACCGATCTATGATATGTGTTCTCACTCTGTCGGTCTCTGTACTGTTCTATGATATGTGTTCTCACTCTTTCGGTCTGTGTACCGTTCTATGTTCTGTGTTCTCACTCTGTCGGTCTCTGTTCCGATCTGTGTTCTGTGTTCTAACTCTGTCGGTGTCTGTTCCGTTCTATGTTCTCTGTTCTCAATCTGTCGGTGTCTGTACTGTTCTATGATCTGTGTTCTCACTCTTTCCGTCACCGTACTGTTCTATGTTCTGTGTTCTCACTCTTTCGGTCTCTGTACTGTTCGATGTTCTGTGTTCTCACTCTGTCGGTCTCTGTACCGTTCTATGTTCTGTGTTCTCACTCTGTCAGTCTCTGTACCATTCTATGTTCTGTGTTCTCACTCTTTCGGTCTCTGTACTGTTCGATGTTCTGTGTTCTCACTCTGTCGGTCTCTGTACCGTTCTATGTTCTGTGTTCTGACTCTGTCAGTCTCTGTACCGTTCTACGTTCTGTGTTCTCACTTTGTCGGTCTCTGTACCATTCCATTTTCTGTGTTCTCACTCTGTCGGTCTCTGTACTGTTCTATGTTCTGTGTTCTCACTCTTTCGGTCTCTGTACTGTTCTGTGTTCTGTGTTCTCACTCTGTCAGACTCTGTACCGTTCTATGTTCTGTATTCTCACTCTGTCGGTGTCTGTACCGTTCTATGTTCTGTGTTCTCACTTTGTTGGTCTCTGTACCGTTCCATGTTCTTTTTTCTCACTGGGTGGGTCTCTGTACCGTTCTATGTTCTGTGTTCTCACTCTGTCGGTCTCTGTCCCGTTCTATGTTCTCTGTTCTCACACTGTCGGACTGTGTACCGATCTATGTCCTGTGCTCTCACTGTGTCGGTCTCTGTACCGTTCTATGATCTGTGTTCTCATTCTGTCGGTCTCTCTACCGTTCTATGATCTGTGTTCTCAATATGTGGGTCTGTGTACCGTTCTATGACCTGTGTCCTCACTGTGTCGGTGTCTGTACTGTTCCATGTTCTGCCTTCTCACTCTGTCGGTCTCTGTACCATTCTGTGTTCTGTGTTCTCACACTGTCGGTCTCTGTACCATTCTATGTTCTGTGTTCTCACACTGTCGGACTCTGTACCGATCTATGTCCTGTGTTCTCACTCTGTCGATGTCTGTACCGTTCTATGTTCTGTGTTCTCACTCTGTCGGTCTCTGTACTGTTCTATGATCTGTGTTCTCACTCTTTCCGTCACCGTACTGTTCTATGTTCTGTGTTCTCACTCTTTCGGTCTCTGTACTGTTCGATGTTCTGTGTTCTCACTCTGTCGGTCTCTGTACCGTTCTATGTTCTGTGTTCTCACTCTGTCAGTCTCTGTACAATTCTATGTTCTGTGTTCTCACTCTTTCGGTCTCTGTACTGTTCGATGTTCTGTTTTCTCACTCTGTCGGTCTCTGTACCGTTCTATGTTCTGTGTTCTCACTCTGTCGGTCTCTGTACCGTTCTATGTTCTGTGTTCTCACTTTGTCGGTCTCTGCACCATTCCATGTTCTGTGTTCTCACTCTGTCGGTCTCTGTACTGTTCTATGTTCTGTGTTCTCACTCTTTCGGTCTCTGTACTGTTCTGTGTTCTGTGTTCTCACTCTGTCCGACTCTGTACCGTTCTATGTTCTGTATTCTCACTCTGTCGGTGTCTGTACCGTTCTGTGTTCTAACTCTGTCGGTGTATGTACCGTTCCATGTTCTTTTTTCTCACTATGTTGGTCTCTGTTCCGTTCTATGAACTGTGTTCTCACTCTGTCGGTCTCTGTCCCGTTCTATGTTCTGTGTTCTCACACTGTCGGACTGTGTACCGTTCTATGTTCTGTGTTCTCAATATGTCGGTCTGTGTACCGTTCTATGACCTGTGTCCTCACTCTGTTGGTGTCTGTACTGTTCTATGTTCTGCCTTCTCACTCTGTCGGTCTCTGTACCATTCCATGTTCTGTGTTCTCACACTGTCGGTCTCTGTACCATTCTATGTTCTGTGTTCTCACACTGTCGGACTCTGTACCGATCTATGTCCTGTGTTCTCACTCTGTCGATGTCTGTACCGTTCTATGTTCTGTGTTCTCACTCTGTCGGTCTCTGTACCGTTCTATGTTCTGTGTTCTCACTCTGTCGGTGTCTCTACCGTTCTATGTTCTGTGTTCTCACTCTGTCGGTCTCTGTACCGTTCTATGTTCTGTGTTCGAACTGTGTCGGTGTCTGTACCGTTCTATCTTCTGTGTTCTCACTCTGTCGGTCTCTGTACCATTCTATGTTCTGTGTACTCACTCTGTCGGTCTCTGTACTGTTCTATTTTCTTTGTTCTCACTCTGTTGGTCTCTGTTCCGTTCTATGATCTGTGTTCTCTCCCTCTCGGTCTCTGTACCGTTCTATGTTCAGTGTTCTAACTCTGTCGGTGTCTGTACCATTCTATGTTCTGTGTTCTCACACAGTCGGACTCTGTACCGATCTATGTTCTGTGTTCTCACTCTGTTGGTGTCTGTACTATTCTGTGATCTGTGTTCTCACTCTGTCGGTCTCTGTACCATTCTATGTTCTGTGTTCTCACTCTGTCGGTCTCTGTACCGTTCTATCTTCTGTGTTCTCACTCTGTCGGTCTCTGTACCATTCTATGTTCAGTGTTCTCACTCTGTCGGTCTCTGTACGGTTCTATTTTCTTTGTTCTCACTCTGTTGGTCTCTGTTCCGTTCTATGATCTGTGTTCTCTCCCTCTCGGTCTCTGTACCGTTCTATGTTCAGTGTTCTAACTCTGTCGGTGTCTGTACCATTCTATGTTCTGTGTTCTCACACAGTCGGACTCTGTACAATTCTATGTTCTGTGTTCTCACTCTTTCGGTCTCTGTACTGTTCGATGTTCTGTTTTCTCACTCTGTCGGTCTCTGTACCGTTCTATGTTCTGTGTTCTCACTCTGTCGGTCTCTGTACCGTTCTATGTTCTGTGTTCTCACTTTGTCGGTCTCTGCACCATTCCATGTTCTGTGTTCTCACTCTGTCGGTCTCTGTACTGTTCTATGTTCTGTGTTCTCACTCTTTCGGTCTCTGTACTGTTCTGTGTTCTGTGTTCTCACTCTGTCCGACTCTGTACCGTTCTATGTTCTGTATTCTCACTCTGTCGGTGTCTGTACCGTTCTGTGTTCTAACTCTGTCGGTGTATGTACCGTTCCATGTTCTTTTTTCTCACTATGTTGGTCTCTGTTCCGTTCTATGAACTGTGTTCTCACTCTGTCGGTCTCTGTCCCGTTCTATGTTCTGTGTTCTCACACTGTCGGACTGTGTACCGTTCTATGTTCTGTGTTCTCAATATGTCGGTCTGTGTACCGTTCTATGACCTGTGTCCTCACTCTGTTGGTGTCTGTACTGTTCTATGTTCTGCCTTCTCACTCTGTCGGTCTCTGTACCATTCCATGTTCTGTGTTCTCACACTGTCGGTCTCTGTACCATTCTATGTTCTGTGTTCTCACACTGTCGGACTCTGTACCGATCTATGTCCTGTGTTCTCACTCTGTCGATGTCTGTACCGTTCTATGTTCTGTGTTCTCACTCTGTCGGTCTCTGTACCGTTCTATGTTCTGTGTTCTCACTCTGTCGGTGTCTCTACCGTTCTATGTTCTGTGTTCTCACTCTGTCGGTCTCTGTACCGATCTATGTTCTGTGTTCTCACTCTGTTGGTGTCTGTACTATTCTGTGATCTGTGTTCTCACTCTGTCGGTCTCTGTACCATTCTATGTTCTGTGTTCTCACTCTGTCGGTCTCTGTACCGTTCTATCTTCTGTGTTCTCACTCTGTCGGTCTCTGTACCATTCTATGTTCAGTGTTCTCACTCTGTCGGTCTCTGTACGGTTCTATTTTCTTTGTTCTCACTCTGTTGGTCTCTGTTCCGTTCTATGATCTGTGTTCTCTCCCTCTCGGTCTCTGTACCGTTCTATGTTCAGTGTTCTAACTCTGTCGGTGTCTGTACCATTCTATGTTCTGTGTTCTCACACAGTCGGACTCTGTACCGATCTATGTTCTGTGTTCTCACTCTGTCGGTCTCTGTACTGTTCAATGTTCTGTGTTCTCACTCTGACGGTCTCTGTACCGTTCTATGTTCTGTGTTCTCACTCTGTCGGTCTCTGTACCGTTCTATGATCTGTGTTCTAACTCTGTCGGTGTCTGTACAGTTCTATGATCTGTGTTCTCACTCTATCGGTCTGTGTACCGTTCTATCATCTGTGTTCAAACTCTGTCGGTGTCTGTACAGTTCTATGTTCTGTGTTCTCACTCTGTCGGTCTCTGTCCCGTTCTATGTTCTGTGTTCTCACACTGTCGGACTGTGTACCGATCTATGTCCTGTGTTCTCACTATGTCGGTCTCTATACCGTTCTATGATCTGTGTTCTCACTCTGTCGGTCTCTGTACCGTTCTCTGTTCTGTGTTCTAACTGTGTCCGTGTCCGTATTGTTCTATGATCTGTTTTCTCACACAGACGGTCTGTGTACCGTTCTATGTTCTGTGTTCTCACTCTGTCGGTCTCTGTACCATTCTATGTTCTTTGTTCTCACACTATCGGACTCTGTACTGATCTATGATCTGTGTTCTCACTCTGTCGGTCTCTGTACCGTTCTCTGTTCTGTGTTCTAACTGTGTCCGTGTCCGTATTGTTCTATGATCTGTGTTCTCACACAGACGGTCTGTGTACCGTTCTATGTTCTGTGTTCTCACTCTGTCGGTCTCTGTTCCGATCTGTGTTCTGTGTTCTAACTCTGTCGGTGTCTGTACCGTTCTATGTTCTCTGTTCTCAATCTGTCGGTGTCTGTACCGTTCTATGATCTGTGTTCTCACTCTTTCCGTCACCGTAATGTTCTATGTTCTGTGTTCTCACTCTTTTGGTCTCTGTACTGTTCGATGTTCTGTGTTCTCACTCTGTCGGTCTCTGTACCGTTCTATGTTCTGTGTTCTCACTCTGTCAGTCTCTGTACCATTCTACGTTCTGTGTTCTCACTCTTTCGGTCTCTGTACCGTTCGATGTTCTGTGTTCTCACTCTGTCGGTCTCTGTACCGTTCTATGTTCTGTGTTCTCACTCTGTCAGTCTCTGTACCGTTCTGTGTTCTCACTTTGTCGGTCTCTGTACCATTCCATTTTCTGTGTTCTCAGTCTGTCGGTCTCTGTACTGTTCTATGATCTGTGTTCTCACTCTTTCCATCACCGTACTGTTCTATGTTCTGTGTTCTCACTCTTTCGGTCTCTGTACTGTTCGATGTTCTGTGTTCTCACTCTGTCGGTCTCTGTACCGTTCTATGTTCTGTGTTCTCACTCTGTCAGTCTCTGTACCATTGTATGTTCTGTGTTCTCACTCTGTCGGTCTCTGTTCCGATCTGTGTTCTGTGTTCTAACTCTGTCGGTGTCTGTTCCGTTCTATGTTCTCTGTTCTCAATCTGTCGGTGTCTGTACTGTTCTATGATCTGTGTTCTCACTCTTTCCGTCACCGTACTGTTCTATGTTCTGTGTTCTCACTCTTTCGGTCTCTGTACTGTTCGATGTTCTGTGTTCTCACTCTGTCGGTCTCTGTACCGTTCTATGTTCTGTGTTCTCACTCTGTCAGTCTCTGTACCATTCTATGTTCTGTGTTCTCACTCTTTCGGTCTCTGTACTGTTCGATGTTCTGTGTTCTCACTCTGTCGGTCTCTGTACCGTTCTATGTTCTGTGTTCTCACTCTGTCAGTCTCTGTACCGTTCTATGTTCTGTGTTCTCACTTTGTCGGTCTCTGTACCATTCCATTTTCTGTGTTCTCACTCTGTCGGTCTCTGTACTGTTCGATGTTGTGTGTTCTCACTCTTTCGGTCTCTGTACTGTTCTGTGTTCTGTGTTCTCACTCTGTCGGACTCTGTACCGTTCAATGTTCTGTATTCTCACTCTGTCGGTGTCTGTGCCGTTCTGTGTTCTGTGTTCTCACTTTGTTGGTCTCTGTACCGTTCCATGTTCTTTTTTCTCACTCTGTGGGTCTCTGTACGGTTCTATGTTCTGTGTTCTCACTCTGTCGGTCTGTGTCCCGTTCTATGTTCTGTGTTCTCACACTGTCGGACTGTGTACCGATCTATGTCCTGTGTTCTCACTGTGTCAGTCTCTGTACCGTTCTATGATCTGTGTTCTCATTCTGTCGGTCTCTGTACCGTTCTATGATCTGTGTTCTCAATATGTCGGTCTGTGTACCGTTCTCTGACCTGTGTCCTCACTCTGTCGGTGTCTGTACTGTTCCACGTTCTGCCTTCTCACTCTGTCGGTCTCTGTACCATTCTGTGTTCTGTGTTCTCACACTGTCGGTCTCTATACCATTCTATGTTCTGTGTTCTCACACTGTCGGACTCTGTACCGATCTATGTCCTGTGTTCTCATTCTGTCGATGTCTGTACCGTTCTGTGTTCTGTGTTCTCACTCTGTCGGTCTCTGTACTGTTCTATGATCTGTGTTCTCACTCTTTCCGTCACCGTACTGTTCTATGTTCTGTGTTCTCACTCTTTCGGTCTCTGTACTGTTCGATGTTCTGTGTTCTCACTCTGTCGGTCTCTGTACCGTTCTATGTTCTGTGTTCTCACTCTGTCAGTCTCTGTACCGTTCTATGTTCTGTGTTCTCACTTTGTCGGTCTCTGTACCATTCCATGTTCTGTGTCCTCACTCTGTCGGTCTCTGTACTGTTCTATGTTCTGTGTTCTCACTCTTTCGGTCTCTGTACTGTTCTATGTTCTGTGTTCTCACTCTTTTGGTCTCTGTACTGTTCTGTGTTCTGTGTTCTCACTCTGTCGGACTCTGTACCTTTCTATGTTCTGTATTCTCACTCTGTCGGTGTCTGTACCGTTCTGTGTTCTAACTCTGTCGGTGTATGTACCGTTCCATGTTCTTTTTTCTCACTGTGTTGGTCTCTGTACCGTTCTATGAACTGTGTTCTCACTCTGTCGGTCTCTGTCCCGTTCTATGTTCTGTGTTCTCACACTGTCGGTCTCTGTACCATTCTATGTTCTGTGTTCTCACACTGTCGGACTCTGTACCGATCTATGTCCTGTGTTCTCACTCTGTCGATGTCTGTACCGTTCTATGTTCTGTGTTCTCACTCTGTCGGTCTCTGTACCGTTCTATGTTCTGTGTTCTCACTCTGTCGGTGTCTCTACCGTTCTATGTTCTGTGTTCTCACTCTGTCGGTCTCTGTACCATTCTATGTTCTGTGTTCTCACTCTGTCGGTCTCTGTATTGTTCTATTTTCTTTGTTCTCACTCTGTCGGTCTCTGTACCGTTCTATGTTCTGTGTTCTCACTCTGTCGGTCTCTGTACTGTTCAATGTTCTGTGTTCTAACTGTGTCTGTGTCTGTATTGTTCTATGATCTGTGTTCTCACACAGACGGTCTGTGTACCGTTCTATGTTCTGTGTTCTCACTCTGTCGGTCTCTGTACCATTCTATGTTCTTTGTTCTCACACTATCGGACTCTGTACCGATCTATGTCTTGTGTTCTCACTCTGTCGATGTCTGTACCGTTCTATGTTCTGTGTTCTCACTCTGTCGGTCTCTGTACTGTTCTATGATCTGTGTTCTCACTCTTTCCGTCACCGTACTGTTCTATGTTCTGTGTTCTCACTCTTTCGGTCTCTGTACTGTTCGATGTTCTGTGTTCTCACTCTGTCGGTCTCTGTACCGTTCTATGTTCTGTGTTCTCACTCTGTCAGTCTCTGTACCGTTCTATGTTCTGTGTTCTCACTTTGTCGGTCTCTGTACCATTCCATGTTCTGTGTTCTCACTCTGTCGGTCTCTGTACTGTTCTATGTTCTGTGTTCTCACTCTTTCGGTCTCTGTACTGTTCTGTGTTCTGTGTTCTCACTCTGTCGGTCTCTGTACCGTTCTATGTCCTGTGTTCTCACTCTGTCGGTGTCTGTACCGTTCTGTGTTCTAACTCTGTTGGTGTCTGTACTGTTCTATGTTCTGCCTTCTCACTCTGTCGGTCTCTGTACCATTCCATGTTCTGTGTTCTCACACTGTCGATCTCTGTACCATTCTATGTTCTGTGTTCTCACACTGTCGGACTCTGTACCGATCTATGTCCTGTGTTCTCACTCTGTCGATGTCTGTACCGTTCTATGTTCTGTGTTCTCACTCTGTCGGTCTCTGTACCGTTCTATGTTCTGTGTTCTCACTCTGTCGGTGTCTCTACCGTTCTATGTTCTGTGTTCTCACTCTGTCGGTCTCTGTACCGTTCTATGTTCTGTGTTCGAACTGTGTCGGTGTCTGTACCGTTCTATCTTCTGTGTTCTCACTCTGTCGGTCTCTGTACCATTCTATGTTCTGTGTTCTCACTCTGTCGGTCTCTGTACTGTTCTATTTTCTTTGTTCTCACTCTGTTGGTCTCTGTTCCGTTCTATGATCTGTGTTCTCTCCCTCTCGGTCTCTGTACAGTTCTATGTTCAGTGTTCTAACTCTGTCGCTGTCTGTACCATTCTATGTTCTGTGTTCTCACACAGTCGGACTCTGTACCGATCTATGTTCTGTGTTCTCACTCTGTTGGTGTCTGTACTGTTCTGTGATCTGTGTTCTCACTCTGTCGGTCTCTGTACCTTTCTATGTTCTGTGTTCTCACTCTGTCGGTCTCTGTACCGTTCTATGTTCTGTGTTCTCACTCTGTCGGTCTCTGTACTGTTCAATGTTCTGTGTTCTAACTGTGTCTGTGTCCGTATTGTTCTATGATCTGTGTTCTCACACAGACGGTCTGTGTACCGTTCTATGTTCTGTGTTCTCACTCTGTCGGTCTCTGTACCATTCTATGTTCTTTGTTCTCACACTATCGGACTCTGTACCGAACTATGATATGTGTTCTCACTCTGTCGGTCTCTGTACTGTTCTATGATATGTGTTCTCACTCTTTCGGTCTGTGTACCGTTCTATGTTCTGTGTTCTCACTCTGTCGGTCTCTGTTCCGATCTGTGTTCTGTGTTCTAACTCTGTCGGTGTCTGTACCGTTCTATGTTCTCTGTTCTCAATCTGTCGGTGTCTGTACTGTTCTATGTTCTGTGTTCTCACTCTGTCAGTCTTTGTACCATTCCATGTTCTGTGTTCTCACTCTGTCGGTCTCTGTACTGTTCTATGTTCTGTGTTCTCACTCTTTCGGTCTCTGTACTGTTCTGTGTTCTGTGTTCTCACTTTGTCGGTCTCTGTACCATTCCATGTTCTGTGTTCTCACTCTGTCGGTCTCTGTACTGTTCTATGTTCTGTGTTCTCACTCTTTCGGGCTCTGTACTGTTCTGTGTTCTGTGTTCTCACTCTGTCGGACTCTGTACCGTTCTATGTTCTGTATTCTCACTCTGTCGGTGTCTGTACCGTTCTGTGTTCTAACTCTGTCGGTGTATGTACCGTTCCATGTTCTTTTTTCTCACTGTGTTGGTCTCTGTACCGTTCTATGAACTGTGTTCTCACTCTGTCGGTCTCTGTCCCGTTCTATGTTCTGTGTTCTCACACTGTCGGACTGTGTACCGTTCTATGTTCTGTGTTCTCAATATGTCGGTCTGTTTACCGTTCTATGACCTGTGTCCTCACTCTGTTGGTGTCTGTACTGTTCTATGTTCTGCCTTCTCACTCTGTCGGTCTCTGTACCATTCCATGTTCTGTGTTCTCACACTGTCGGTCTCTGTACCATTCTATGTTCTGTGTTCTCACACTGTCGGACTCTGTACCGATCTATGTCCTGTGTTCTCACTCTGTCGATGTCTGTACCGTTCTATGTTCTGTGTTCTCACTCTGTCGGTCTCTGTACCGTTCTATGTTCTGTGTTCTCACTCTGTCGGTGTCTGTACCGTTCTATCTTCTGTGTTCTCACTCTGTCGGTCTCTGTACCATTCTATGTTCTGTGTTCTCACTCTGTCGGTCTCTGTACTGTTCTATTTTCTTTGTTCTCACTCTGTTGGTCTCTGTTCCGTTCTATGATCTGTGTTCTCTCCCTCTCGGTCTCTGGACAGTTCTATGTTCAGTGTTCTAACTCTGTCGGTGTCTGTACCATTCTATGTTCTGTGTTCTCACACAGTCGGACTCTGTACCGATCTATGTTCTGTGTTCTCACTCTGTTGGTGTCTGTACTGTTCTGTGATCTGTTTTTTCACTCTGTCGGTCTCTGTACAATTCTATGTTCTGTGTTCTCACTCTGTCGGTCTCTGTACCGTTCTATGTTCTGTGTTCTCACTCTGTCGGTCTCTGTACTGTTCAATGTTCTGTGTTCTAACTGTGTCTGTGTCCGTATTGTCCTATGATCTGTGTTCTCACACAGACGGTCTGTGTACCGTTCTATGTTCTGTGTTCTCACTCTGTCGGTCTCTGTACCATTCTATGTTCTTTGTTCTCACACTATCGGACTCTGTACCGATCTATGATATGTGTTCTCACTCTGTCGGTCTCTGTACTGTTCTATGATATGTGTTCTCACTCTTTCGGTCTGTGTACCGTTCTATGTTCTGTGTTCTCACTCTGTAGGTCTCTGTTCCGATCTGTGTTCTGTGTTCTAACTCTGTCGGTGTCTGTACCGTTCTATGTTCTCTGTTCTCAATCTGTCGGTGTCTGTACTGTTCTATGTTCTGTGTTCTCACTCTGTCAGTCTCTGTACCATTCTATGTTCTGTGTTCCCACTCTTTCGGTCTCTGTACTGTTCGATGTTCTGTGTTCTCACTCTGTCTGTCTCTGTACCGTTCTATGTTCTGTGTTCTCACTCTGTCAGTCTCTGTACCGTTCTATGTTCTGTGTTCTCACTTTGTCGGTCTCTGTACCATTCCATTTTCTGTGTTCTCACCCTGTCGGTCTCTGTACTGTTCTATGTTCTGTGTTCTCACTCTTTCGGTCTCTGTACTGTTCTGTGTTCTGTGTTCTCACACTGTCGGACTCTGTACCGATCTATGTCCTGTGTTCTCACTCTGTCGATGTCTGTACCGTTCTATGTTCTGTGTTCTCACTCTGTCGGTCTCTGTACTGTTCTATGATCTGTGTTCTCACTCTTTCCGTCACCGTACTGTTCTATGTTCTGTGTTCTCACTCTTTCGGTCTCTGTACTGTTCGATGTTCTGTGTTCTCACTCTGTCGGTCTCTGTACCGTTCTATGTTCTGTGTTCTCACTCTGTCAGTCTCTGTACCGTTCTATGTTCTGTGTTCTCACTTTGTCGGTCTCTGTACCATTCCATGTTCTGTGTTCTCACTCTGTCGGTCTCTGTACCGTTCTATGTTCTGTGTTCTCACTCTTTCGGTGTCTCTACCGTTCTATGTTCTGTGTTCTCACTCTGTCGGTCTCTGTACCGTTCTATGTTCTGTGTTCGAACTGTGTCGGTGTCTGTACCGTTCTATCTTCTGTGTTCTCACTCTGTCGGTCTCTGTACCATTCTATGTTCTGTGTTCTCACTCTGTCGGTCTCTGTACTGTTCTATTTTCTTTGTTCTCACTCTGTTGGTCTCTGTTCCGTTCTATGATCTGTGTTCTCTCCCTCTCGGTCTCTGTACAGTTCTATGTTCAGTGTTCTAACTCTGTCGGTGTCTGTACCATTCTATGTTCTGTGTTCTCACACAGTCGGACTCTGTACCGATCTATGTTCTGTGTTCTCACTCTGTTGGTGTCTGTACTGTTCTGTGATCTGTGTTCTCACTCTGTCGGTCTCTGTACCATTCTATGTTCTGTGTTCTCACTCTGTCGGTCTCTGTACCGTTCTATGTTCTGTGTTCTCACTCTGTCGGTCTCTGTACTGTTCAATGTTCTGTGTTCTCACTCTGACGGTCTCTGTACCATTCCATGTTCTGTGTTCTCACTCTGTCGGTCTCTGTACCGTTCTATGTTCTGTGTTCTCACTCTTTCGGTCTCTGTACTGTTCTGTGTTCTGTGTTCTCACTCTGTCGGTCTCTGTACCGTTCTATGTTCTGTGTTCTCACTTTGTCGGTCTCTGTACCATTCCATGTTCTGTGTTCTCACTCTGTCGGTCTCTGTACTGTTCTATGTTCTGTGTTCTCACTCTTTCGGTCTCTGTACCGTTCTATGTTCTGTGTTCGAACTGTGTCGGTGTCTGTACCGTTCTATCTTCTGTGTTCTCACTCTGTCGGTATCTGTACTGTTCTATTTTCTTTGTTCTCACTCTGTTGGTCTCTGTTCCGTTCTATGATCTGTGTTCTCTCCCTCTCGGTCTCTGTACAGTTCTATGTTCAGTGTTCTAACTCTGTCGGTGTCTGTACCATTCTATGTTCTGTGTTCTCACACAGTCGGACTCTGTACCGATCTATGTTCTGTGTTCTCACTCTGTTGGTGTCTGTACTGTTCTGTGATCTGTGTTCTCACTCTGTCGGTCTCTGTACCATTCTATGTTCTGTGTTCTCACGCTGTCGGTCTCTGTACCGTTCTATGTTCTGTGTTCTCACTCTGTCGGTCTCTGTACTGTTCAATGTTCTGTGTTCTAACTGTGTCTGTGTCCGTATTGTTCTATGATCTGTGTTCTCACACAGACGGTCTGTGTACCGTTCTATGTTCTGTGTTCTCACTCTGTCGGTCTCTGTACCATTCTATGTTCTTTGTTCTCACACTATCGGACTCTGTACCGATCTATGATACGTGTTCTCACTCTGTCGGTCTCTGTACTGTTCTATGATATGTGTTCTCACTCTTTCGGTCTGTGTACCATTCTATGTTCTGTGTTCTCACTCTGTCGGTCTCTGTTCCGATCTGTGTTCTGTGTTCTAACTCTGTCGGTGTCTGTACCGTTCTATGTTCTCTGTTCTCAATCTGTCGGTGTCTGTACTGTTCTATGTTCTGTGTTCTCACTCTGTCAGTCTCTGTACCATTCCATGTTCTGTGTTCTCACTCTGTCGGTCTCTGTACTGTTCTATGTTCTGTGTTCTCACTCTTTCGGTCTCTGTACTGTTCTGTGTTCTGTGTTCTCACTCTGTCGGTCTCTGTACCGTTCTATGTTCTGTGTTCTCACTCTGTCAGTCTCTGTACCGTTCTCTGTTCTGTGTTCTCACTTTGTCGGTCTCTGTACCAGTCCATGTTCTGTGTTCTCACTCTGTCGGTCTCTGTACTGTTCTATGTTCTGAGTTCTCACTCTTTCGGTCTCTGTACTGTTCTGTGTTCTGTGTTCTCACTCTGTCGGACTCTGTACCGTTCTATGTTCTGTATTCTCACTCTGTCGGTGTCTGTACCGTTCTGTGTTCTAACTCTGTCGGTGTATGTACCGTTCCATGTTCTTTTTTCTCACTGTGTTGGTCTCTGTACCGTTCTATGAACTGTGTTCTCACTCTGTCGGTCTCTGTCCCGTTCTATGTTCTGTGTTCTCACACTGTCGGACTGTGTACCGTTCTATGTTCTGTGTTCTCAATATGTCGGTCTGTGTACCGTTCTATGACCTGTGTCCTCACTCTGTTGGTGTCTGTACTGTTCTATGTTCTGCCTTCTCACTCTGTCGGTCTCTGTACCATTCCATGTTCTGTGTTCTCACACTGTCGGTCTCTGTACCATTCTATGTTCTGTGTTCTCACACTGTCGGACTCTGTACCGATCTATGTCCTGTGTTCTCACTCTGTCGATGTCTGTACCGTTCTATGTTCTGTGTTCTCACTCTGTCGGTCTCTGTACCGTTCTATGTTCTGTGTTCTCACTCTGTCGGTGTCTCTACCGTTCTATGTTCTGTGTTCTCACTCTGTCGGTCTCTGTACCGTTCTATGTTCTGTGTTCGAACTGTGTCGGTGTCTGTACCGTTCTATCTTCTGTGTTCTCACTCTGTCGGTCTCTGTACCATTCTATGTTCTGTGTTCTCACTCTGTCGGTCTCTGCACTGTTCTATTTTCTTTGTTCTCACTCTGTTGGTCTCTGTTCCGTTCTATGATCTGTGTTCTCTCCCTCTCGGTCTCTGTACAGTTCTATGTTCAGTGTTCTAACTCTGTCGGTGTCTGTACCATTCTATGTTCTTTGTTCTCACACTATCGGACTCTGTACCGTTCTATGTTCTGTGTTCTCACTCTGTCGGTCTCTGTACTGTTCTATGATATGTGTTCTCACTCTTTCGGTCTGTGTACCGTTCTATGTTCTGTGTTCTCACTCTGTCGGTCTCTGTTCCGATCTGTGTTCTGTGTTCTAACTCTGTCGGTGTCTGTACCGTTCTATGTTCTCTGTTCTCAATCTGTCGGTGTCTGTACTGTTCTATGTTCTGTGTTCTCACTCTGTCAGTCTCTGTACCATTCTATGTTCTGTGTTCCCACTCTTTCGGTCTCTGTACTGTTCGATGTTCTGTGTTCTCACTCTGTCTGTCTCTGTACCGTTCTATGTTCTGTGTTCTCACTCTGTCAGTCTCTGTACCGTTCTATGTTCTGTGTTCTCACTTTGTCGGTCTCTTTACCATTCCATTTTCTGTGTTCTCACCCTGTCGGTCTCTGTACTGTTCTATGTTCTGTGTTCTCACTCTTTCGGTCTCTGTACTGTTCTGTGTTCTGTGTTCTCACACTGTCGGACTCTGTACCGATCTATGTCCTGTGTTCTCACTCTGTCGATGTCTGTACCGTTCTATGTTCTGTGTTCTCACTCTGTCGGTCTCTGTACTGTTCTATGATCTGTGTTCTCACTCTTTCCGTCACCGTACTGTTCTATGTTCTGTGTTCTCACTCTTTCGGTCTCTGTACTGTTCGATGTTCTGTGTTCTCACTCTGTCGGTCTCTGTACCGTTCTATGTTCTGTGTTCTCACTCTGTCAGTCTCTGTACCGTTCTATGTTCTGTGTTCTCACTTTGTCGGTCTCTGTACCATTCCATGTTCTGTGTTCTCACTCTGTCGCTCTCTGTACCGTTCTATGTTCTGTGTTCTCACTCTGTCGGTGTCTCTACCGTTCTATGTTCTGTGTTCTCACTCTGTCGGTCTCTGTACCGTTCTATGTTCTGTGTTCGAACTGTGTCGGTGTCTGTACCGTTCTATCTTCTGTGTTCTCACTCTGTCGGTCTCTGTACCATTCTATGTTCTGTGTTCTCACTCTGTCGGTCTCTGTACTGTTCTATTTTCTTTGTTCTCACTCTGTTGGTCTCTGTTCCGTTCTATGATCTGTGTTCTCTCCCTCTCGGTCTCTGTACAGTTCTATGTTCAGTGTTCTAACTCTGTCGGTGTCTGTACCATTCTATGTTCTGTGTTCTCACACAGTCGGACTCTGTACCGATCTATGTTCTGTGTTCTCACTCTGTTGGTGTCTGTACTGTTCTGTGATCTGTGTTCTCACTCTGTCGGTCTCTGTACTGTTCAATGTTCTGTGTTCTCACTCTGACGGTCTCTGTACCGTTCTATGTTCTGTGTTCTCACTCTGTCGGTCTCTGTACTGTTCAATGTTCTGTGTTCTCACTCTGACGGTCTCTGTACCATTCCATGTTCTGTGTTCTCACTCTGTCGGTCTCTGTACTGTTCTATGTTCTGTGTTCTCACTCTTTCGGTCTCTGTACTGTTCTGTGTTCTGTGTTCTCACTCTGTCGGTCTCTGTACCGTTCTATGTTCTGTGTTCTCACTCTGTCAGTCTCTGTACCGTTCTATGTTCTGTGTTCTCACTTTGTCGGTCTCTGTACCATTCCATGTTCTGTGTTCTCACTCTGTCGGTGTCTGTACTGTTCTATGTTCTGTGTTCTCACTCTTTCGGTCTCTGTACTGTTCTGTGTTCTGTGTTCTCACTCTGTCGGACTCTGTACCGTTCTATGTTCTGTATTCTCACTCTGTCGGTGTCTGTACCGTTCTGTGTTCTAACTCTATCGGTGTATGTACCGTTCCATGTTCTTTTTTCTCACTGTGTTGGTCTCTGTACCGTTCTATGAACTGTGTTCTCACTCTGTCGGTCTCTGTCCCGTTCTATGTTCTGTGTTCTCACACTGTCGGACTGTGTACCGTTCTATGTTCTGTGTTCTCAATATGTCGGTCTGTGTACCGTTCTATGACCTGTGTCCTCACTCTGTTGGTGTCTGTACTGTTCTATGTTCTGCCTTCTCACTCTGTCGGTCTCTGTACCATTCCATGTTCTGTGTTCTCACACTGTCGGTCTCTGTACCATTCTATGTTCTGTGTTCTCACACTGTCGGACTCTGTACCGATCTATGTCCTGTGTTCTCACTCTGTCGATGTCTGTACCGTTCTATGTTCTGTGTTCTCACTCTGTCGGTCTCTGTACCGTTCTATGTTCTGTGTTCTCACTCTGTCGGTGTCTCTACCGTTCTATGTTCTGTGTTCTCACTCTGTCGGTCTCTGTACCGTTCTATGTTCTATGTTCGAACTGTGTCGGTGTCTGTACCGTTCTATCTTCTGTGTTCTCACTCTGTCGGTCTCTGTGCCGATCTATGTTCTGTGTTCTCACTCTGTTGGTGTCTGTACTGTTCTGTGATCTGTGTTCTCACTCTGTCGGTCTCTGTACCATTCTATGTTCTGTGTTCTCACTCTGTCGGTCTCTGTACCGTTCTATGTTCTGTGTTCTCACTCTGTCGGTCTCTGTACTGTTCAATGTTCTGTGTTCTCACTCTGACGGTCTCTGTACCGTTCTCTGTTCTGTGTTCTCACTCTGTCGGTCTCTGTACCGTTCTATGATCTGTGTTCTAACTCTGTCGGTGTCTGTACAGTTCTGTGATCTGTGTTCTCACTCTATCGGTCTGTGTACCATTCTATGATCTGTGTTCTAACTCTGTCGGTGTCTGTACAGTTCTATGTTCTGTGTTCTCAGTCTGTCGGTCTCTGTCCCGTTCTATGTTCTGTGTTCTCACACTGTCGGACTGTGTACCGATCTATGTCCTGTGTTCTCACTATGTCGGTCTCTGTACCGTTCTATGATCTGTGTTCTCACTCTGTCGGTCTCTGTACCGTTCTCTGTTCTGTGTTCTAACTGTGTCTGTGTCCGTATTGTTCTATGATCTGTGTTCTCACACAGACGGTCTGTGTACCGTTCTATGTTCTGTGTTCTCACTCTGTCAGTCTCTGTACCGTTCTATGTTCTGTGTTCCCACTCTTTCGGTCTCTGTACTGTTTGATGTTCTGTGTTCTCACTCTGTCTGTCTCTGTACCGTTCTATGTTCTGTGTTCTCACTCTGTCAGTCTCTGTACCGTTCTATGTTCTGTGTTCTCACTTTGTCGGTCTCTGTACCATTCCATTTTCTGTGTTCTCACCCTGTCGGTCTCTCTACTGTTCTATGTTCTGTGTTCTCACTCTTTCGGTCTCTGTACTGTTCTGTGTTCTGTGTTCTCACACTGTCGGACTCTGTACCGATCTATGTCCTGTGTTCTCACTCTGTCGATGTCTGTACCGTTCTATGTTCTGTGTTCTCACTCTGTTGGTCTCTGTACTGTTCTATGATCTGTGTTCTCACTCTTTCCGTCACCGTACTGTTCTATGTTCTGTGTTCTCACTCTTTCGGTCTCTGTACTGTTCTGTGTTCTGTGTTCTCACACTGTCGGACTCTGTACCGATCTATGTCCTGTGTTCTCACTCTGTCGATGTCTGTACCGTTCTATGTTCTGTGTTCTCACTCTGTCGGTCTCTGTACTGTTCTATGATCTGTGTTCTCACTCTTTCCGTCACCGTACTGTTCTATGTTCTGTGTTCTCACTCTTTCGGTCTCTGTACTGTTCGATGTTCTGTGTTCTCACTCTGTCGGTCTCTGTACCGTTCTATGTTCTGTGTTCTCACTCTGTCAGTCTCTGTACCGTTCCATGTTCTGTGTTCTCACTTTGTCGGTCTCTGTACCATTCCATGTTCTGTGTTCTCACTCTGTCGCTCTCTGTACCGTTCTATGTTCTGTGTTCTCACTCTGTCGGTGTCTCTACCGTTCTATGTTCTGTGTTCTCACTCTGTCGGTCTCTGTACCGTTCTATGTTCTGTGTTCGAACTGTGTCGGTGTCTGTACCGTTCTATCTTCTGTGTTCTCACTCTGTCGGTCTCTGTACCATTCTATGTTCTGTGTTCTCACTCTGTCGGTCTCTGTACTGTTCTATTTTCTTTGTTCTCACTCTGTTGGTCTCTGTTCCGTTCTATGATCTGTGTTCTCTCCCTCTCGGTCTCTGTACAGTTCTATGTTCAGTGTTCTAACTCTGTCGGTGTCTGTACCATTCTATGTTCTGTGTTCTCACACAGTCGGACTCTGTACCGATCTATGTTCTGTGTTCTCACTCTGTTGGTGTCTGTACTGTTCTGTGATCTGTGTTCTCACTCTGTCGGTCTCTGTACTGTTCAATGTTCTGTGTTCTCACTCTGACGGTCTCTGTACCGTTCTATGTTCTGTGTTCTCACTCTGTCGGTCTCTGTACTGTTCAATGTTCTGTGTTCTCACTCTGTCGGTCTCTGTACCATTCCATGTTCTTTGTTCTCACTCTGTCGGTCTCTGTACTGTTCTATGTTCTGTGTTCTCACTCTTTCGGTCTCTGTACTGTTCTGTGTTCTGTGTTCTCACTCTGTCGGTCTCTGTACCGTTCTATGTTCTGTGTTCTCACTCTGTCAGTCTCTGTACCGTTCTATGTTCTGTGTTCTCACTTTGTCGGTCTCTGTACCATTCCATGTTCTGTGTTCTCACTCTGTCGGTCTCTGTACTGTTCTATGTTCTGTGTTCTCACTCTTTCGGTCTCTGTACTGTTCTGTGTTCTGTGTTCTCACTCTGTCGGACTCTGTACCGTTCTATGTTCTGTATTCTCACTCTGTCGGTGTCTGTACCGTTCTGTGTTCTAACTGTATCGGTGTATGTACCGTTCCATGTTCTTTTTTCTCACTGTGTTGGTCTCTGTACCGTTCTATGAACTGTGTTCTCACTCTGTCGGTCTCTGTCCCGTTCTATGTTCTGTGTTCTCACACTGTCGGACTGTGTACCGTTCTATGTTCTGTGTTCTCAATATGTCGGTCTGTGTACCGTTCTATGACCTGTGTCCTCACTCTGTTGGTGTCTGTACTGTTCTATGTTCTGCCTTCTCACTCTGTCGGTCTCTGTACCATTCCATGTTCTGTGTTCTCACACTGTCGGTCTCTGTACCATTCTATGTTCTGTGTTCTCACACTGTCGGACTCTGTACCGATCTATGTCCTGTGTTCTCACTCTGTCGATGTCTGTACCGTTCTATGTTCTGTGTTCTCACTCTGTCGGTCTCTGTACCGTTCTATGTTCTGTGTTCTCACTCTGTCGGTGTCTCTACCGTTCTATGTTCTGTGTTCTCACTCTGTCGGTCTCTGTACCGTTCTATGTTCTATGTTCGAACTGTGTCGGTGTCTGTACCGTTCTATCTTCTGTGTTCTCACTCTGTCGGTCTCTGTGCCGATCTATGTTCTGTGTTCTCACTCTGTTGGTGTCTGTACTGTTCTGTGATCTGTGTTCTCACTCTGTCGGTCTCTGTACCATTCTATGTTCTGTGTTCTCACTCTGTCGGTCTCTGTACCGTTCTATGTTCTGTGTTCTCACTCTGTCGGTCTCTGTACTGTTCAATGTTCTGTGTTCTCACTCTGACGGTCTCTGTACCATTCTCTGTTCTGTGTTCTCACTCTGTCGGTCTCTGTACCGTTCTATGATCTGTGTTCTAACTCTGTCGGTGTCTGTACAGTTCTGTGATCTGTGTTCTCACTCTATCGGTCTGTGTACCATTCTATGATCTGTGTTCTAACTCTGTCGGTGTCTGTACAGTTCTATGTTCTGTGTTCTCAGTCTGTCGGTCTCTGTCCCGTTCTATGTTCTGTGTTCTCACACTGTCGGACTGTGTACCGATCTGTGTCCTGTGTTCTCACTATGTCGGTCTCTGTACCGTTCTATGATCTGTGTTCTCACTCTGTCGGTCTCTGTACCGTTCTCTGTTCTGTGTTCTAACTGTGTCTGTGTCCGTATTGTTCTATGATCTGTGTTCTCACACAGACGGTCTGTGTACCGTTCTATGTTCTGTGTTCTCACTCTGTAGGTCTCTGTTCCGATCTGTGTTCTGTGTTCTAACTCTGTCGGTGTCTGTACCGTTCTATGTTCTCTGTTCTCAATCTGTCGGTGTCTGTACTGTTCTATGTTCTGTGTTCTCACTCTGTCAGTCTCTGTACCATTCTATGTTCTGTGTTCCCACTCTTTCGGTCTCTGTACTGTTTGATGTTCTGTGTTCTCACTCTGTCTGTCTCTGTACCGTTCTATGATCTGTGTTCTCACTCTGTCGGTCTCTGTACCGTTCTCTGTTCTGTGTTCTAACTGTGTCTGTGTCCGTACTGTTCTATGATATGTGTTCTCACTCTTTCGGTCTGTGTACCGTTCTATGTTCTGTGTTCTCACTCTGTAGGTCTCTGTTCCGATCTGTGTTCTGTGTTCTAACTCTGTCGGTGTCTGTACCGTTCTATGTTCTCTGTTCTCAATCTGTCGGTGTCTGTACTGTTCTATGTTCTGTGTTCTCACTCTGTCAGTCTCTGTACCATTCTATGTTCTGTGTTCCCACTCTTTCGGTCTCTGTACTGTTTGATGTTCTGTGTTCTCACTCTGTCTGTCTCTGTACCGTTCTATGTTCTGTGTTCTCACTCTGTCAGTCTCTGTACCGTTCTATGTTCTGTGTTCTCACTTTGTCGGTCTCTGTACCATTCCATTTTCTGTGTTCTCACCCTGTCGGTCTCTGTACTGTTCTATGTTCTGTGTTCTCACTCTTTCGGTCTCTGTACTATTCTGTGTTCTGTGTTCTCACACTGTCGGACTCTGTACCGATCTATGTCCTGTGTTCTCACTCTGTCGATGTCTGTACCGTTCTATGTTCTGTGTTCTCACTCTGTTGGTCTCTGTACTGTTCTATGATCTGTGTTCTCACTCTTTCCGTCACCGTACTGTTCTATGTTCTGTGTTCTCACTCTTTCGGTCTCTGTACTGTTCGATGTTCTGTGTTCTCACTCTGTCGGTCTCTGTACCGTTCTATGTTCTGTGTTCTCACTCTGTCAGTCTCTGTACCGTTCTATGTTCTGTGTTCTCACTTTCTTGGTCTCTGTACCATTCCATGTTCTGTGTTCTCACTCTGTCGGTCTCTGTACTGTTCTATGTTCTGTGTTCTCACTCTTTCGGTCTGTGTACTGTTCCATGTTCTGTGTTCTCACTCTGTCGGTCTCTGTACCGTTGTTTGTTCTGTGTTCTCACTCTGTCAGTCTCTGTACCGTTCTATGTTCTGTGTTCTCACTTTGTCGGTCTCTGTACCATTCCATGTTCTGTGTTCTCACTCAGTCGGTCTCTGTACTGTTCTATGTTCTGTGTTCTCACTCTTTCGGTCTCTGTACTGTTCTGTGTTCTGTGTTCTCACTCTGTCGGACTCTGTACCGTTCTATGTTCTGTATTCTCACTCTGTCGGTGTCTGTACCGTTCTGTGTTCTAACTCTGTCGGTGTATGTACCGTTCCATGTTCTTTTTTCTCACTGTGTTGGTCTCTGTACCGTTCTATGAACTGTGTTCTCACTCTGTCGGTCTCTGTCCCGTTCTATGTTCTGTGTTCTCACACTGTCGGACTGTGTACCGTTCTATGTTCTGTGTTCTCAATATGTCGGTCTGTGTACCGTTCTATGACCTGTGTCCTCACTCTGTTGGTGTCTGTACTGTTCTATGTTCTGCCTTCTCACTCTGTTGGTCTCTGTACCATTCCATGTTCTGTGTTCTCACACTGTCGGTCTCTGTACCATTCTATGTTCTGTGTTCTCACACTGTCGGACTCTGTACCGATCTATGTCCTGTGTTCTCACTCTGTCGATGTCTGTACCGTTCTATGTTCCGTGTTCTCACTCTGTCGGTCTCTGTACCGTTCTATGTTCTGTGTTCTCACTCTGTCGGTGTCTCTACCGTTCTATGTTCTGTGTTCTCACTCTGTCGGTCTGTGTACTGTTCAATGTTCTGTGTTCTCACTCTGACGGTCTCTGTACCGTTCTATGTTCTGTGTTCTCACTCTGTCGGTCTCTGTCCCGTTCTATGTTCTGTGTTCTCACACTGTCGGACTGTGTACCGATCTATGTCCTGTGTTCTCACTATGTCGGTCTCTGTACCGTTCTATGATCTGTGTTCTCACTCTGTCGGTCTCTTTACCGTTCTCTGTTCTGTGTTCTAACTGTGTCTGTGTCCGTATTGTTCTATGATCTGTGTTCTCACACAGACGGTCTGTGTACCGTTCTATGTTCTGTGTTCTCACTCTGTCGGTCTCTGTACCATTCTATGTTCTTTGTTCTCACACTATCGGACTCTGTACCGATCTATGATATGTGTTCTCACTCTGTCGGTCTCTGTACTGTTCTATGATATGTGTTCTCACTCTTTCGGTCTGTGTACCGTTCTATGTTCTGTGTTCTCACTCTGTTGGTCTCTGTTCCGATCTGTGTTCTGTGTTCTAACTCTGTCGGTGTCTGTACCGTTCTATGTTCTCTGATCTCAATCTGTCGGTGTCTGTACTGTTCTATGTTTTGTGTTCTCACTCTGTCAGTCTCTGTACCATTCTATGTTCTGTGTTCCCACTCTTTCGGTCTCTGTACTGTTCGATGTTCTGTGTTCTCACTCTGTCTGTCTCTGTACCGTTCTATGTTCTGTGTTCTCACTCTGTCAGTCTCTGTACCGTTCTATGTTCTGTGTTCTCACTTTGTCGGTCTCTGTACCATTCCATTTTCTGTGTTCTCACCCTGTCGGTCTCTGTACTGTTCTATGTTCTGTGTTCTCACTCTTTCGGTCTCTGTACTGTTCTGTGTTCTGTGTTCTCACTCTGTCGGACTCTGTACCGTTCTATGTTCTGTATTCTCACTCTGTCGGTGTCTGTACCGTTCTATGTTCTGTGTTCTCACTTTGTTGGTCTCTGTACCATTCTATGTTCTGTGTTCTCACACTGTCGGTCTCTGTACCATTCTATGTTCTGTGTTCTCACACTGTCGGACTCTGTACCGATCTATGTCCTGTGTTCTCACTCTGTCGATGTCTGTACCGTTCTATGTTCTGTGTTCTCACTCTGTCGGTCTCTGTACCGTTTTATGTTCTGTGTTCTCACTCTGTCGGTGTCTCTACCGTTCTATGTTCTGTGTTCTCACTCTTTCGGTCTCTGTCCTGTTCGATGTTCTGTGTTCTCACTCTGTCGGTCTCTGCACTGTTCTATGATATGTGTTCTCACTCTTTCGGTCTGTGTACCGTTCTATGTTCTGTGTTCTCACTCTATCGGTCTCTGTTCCGATCTGTGTTCTGTGTTCTAACTCTGTCGGTGTCTGTACCGTTCTGTGTTCTGTGTTCTCACTCTGTCGGTGTCTGTACCGTTCTATGATCTGTGTTCTCACTCTGTCGGTCTCTGTACCGTTCTGTGTTGTGTGTTCTCACTCTGTTGGTCTCTGTACCGTTCTGTGTTCTGTGTTCTCACTCTGTCGGTCTCTGTACCGTTCTATGTTCTGTGTTCTCACTCTGTCGGTGTCTGTACCGTTCTATGTTCTGTATTCTCACTCTGTCGGTCTCTGTACCGTTCTATGTTCTGTGTTCTCACTCTGTCAGTCTCTGTACCGTTCTATGTTCTGTGTTCTCACTTTGTCGGTCTCTGTACCATTCCATGTTCTGTGTTCTCACTCTGTCGGTCTCTGTACTGTTCTGTCTTCACACTTTTTCGGTCTCTGTACTGTTCTGTGTTCTGTGTTCTCACTCTGTCGGACTCTGTACCGTTCTATGTTCTGTATTCTCACTCTGTCGGTGTCTGTACCGTTCTGTGTTCTGTGTTCTCACTCTGTCGGTCTTTGTACCATTCTGTGTTCTGTGTTCTAACTCTGTCGGTGTCTGTACCGTTCTATGTTCTGTGTTCTCACTTTGTTGGTCTCTGTACCGTTCCATGTTCTTTTTTCTCACTCTGTGGGTCTCTGTACCGTTCTATGTTCTGTGTTCTCACTTTGTCGGTCTCTGTCCCGTTCTGTGTTCTGTGTTCTCACACTGTCGGACTCTGTACCGATCTGTGTCCTGTGTTCTCACTCTGTCGGTGTCTGTACTGTTCTGTGGTATGTGTTCTAACTATGTCGTTCTCTGTACTGTTCTATGTTCTGTGTTCTTACTCTGCCTGTCTCTGTACCGTTTTATGTTCTGTGTTCTCACTCTTTCGGTCTCTGTACTTTTCTATGTCCTGTCTTCTCACTTGTCGGTCTGTGTACCATTCTAAGTTCTGTGTTCTCACTCTATCGGTCTCTGTACCGTTCTCTGTTCTGTGTTCTATCTCTGTTGGTCTCTGTACCGTTCTATGATCTGTGTTCTCACTCTGTCGGTCTCTGTACCGTTCGGTGTTGTGTGTTCTCACTCTGTCGGTCTCTGTACACTTCTGTGTTCTGTGTTCTCACTCTGTCGGTCTCTGTACCGTTCTATATTCTCTGTTCTCACTCTGTCGGTCTCTGTACTGTTCAATGTTCTGTGTTCTCACTCTGACGGTCTCTGTACCGTTCTATGTTCTGTGTTCTCACTCTGTCGGTCTCTGTAGTATTCTATGTTCTGTGTTCTCACACTGCCGGACTCTTTACCGATCTATGTCCTCTGTTCTCACTCTGTCGGTGTCTGTACCGTTCTATGTTCTGTATTCTAACTCTGTCGGTCTCTGTACTGTTCTATGTTCTGTGTTCTCACTCTGTCGGTCTCTGTCCCGTTCTATATTCTGTGTTCTCACACTGTTGGACTGTGTATAGATCTATGTCCTGTGTTCTCACTGTGTCGGTCTCTGTACCGTTCTATGATCTGTGTTCTCACTCTTTCGGTCTCTGTACCGTTCTATGTTCTGTGTTCTCACTCTGTCGGTCTCTGTACCATTCTATGTTCTGTGTTCTCACACTGTCGGTCTCTGTACCATTTTGTGTTCTGTGTTCTCAATATGTCGGTCTGTGTACCGTTCTATGACCTGTGTCCTCACTCTGTCGGTATCTGTACTTTTCTATGTTCTGCCTTCTCACTCTTTCGGTCTCTGTGCCGTTCTATGTTCTGTGTTCTCACTCTGTCGGTCTCTGTACCGTTCTATGTTCTGTGTTCTCACTCTGTCAGTCTCTGTACCGTTCTATGTTCTGTGTTCTCACTTTGTCGGTCTCTGTACCATTCCATGTTCTGTGTTCTCACTCTGTTGGTCTCTGTACTGTTCTATGTTCTGTGTTCTCACTCTTTCGTTCTCTGTACCGTTCTATGTTCTGTGTTCTCCCTCTTTCGGTCTCTGTACTGTTCCATGTTCTGTGTTCTCACTCTGTCGGTCTCTGTACCGTTCTATGTTCTATGTTCTCACTCTGTCAGTCTCTTTACCGATCTATGTCCTGTATTCTCACTCTGTCGGTGTCTGTACCGTTCTATGTTCTGTATTCTCACTCTGTCGGTCTCTGTACCGTTCTATGTTCTGTGTTCTCACTCTGTCAGTCTCTGTACTATTCTATGTTCTGTGTTCTCACACTGTCGGACTCTTTACCGATCTATGTCCTGTGTTCTCACTCTGTCGGTGTCTGTACCGTTCTATGTTCTGTATTCTCACTCTGTCGGTCTCTGTACCGTTCTATGTTCTGTGTTCTCACTCTGTCAGTCTCTGTACCGTTCTATGTTCTGTGTTCTCACTTTGTCGGTCTCTGTACCATTCCATGTTCTGTGTTCTCACTCTGTTGGTCTCTGTACTGTTCTATGTTCTGTGTTCTCACTCTTTCGGTCTCTGTACCGTTCTATGTTCTGTGTTCTCCCTCTTTCGGTCTCTGTACTGTTCGATGTTCTATGTTCTCACTCTGTCAGTCTCTTTACCGATCTATATCCTGTATTCTCACTCTGTCGGTGTCTGTACCGTTCTATGTTCTGTATTCTCACTCTGTCGGTCTCTGTCCCGTTCTATATTCTGTGTTCTCACACTGTCGGACTGTGTACCGTTCTATGTTCTGTGTTCTCACTCTGTCAGTCTCTGTACCGTTCTATGTTCTGTGTTCCTACTTTGTCGGTCTCTGTACCATTCCATGTTCTGTGTTCTCACTCTGTCGGTCTCTGTACTGTTCTGTGTTCACACTCTTTCGGTCTCTGTACTGTTCTGTGTTCTGTGTTCTCACTCTGTCGGACTCTGTACCGTTCTATGTTCTGTATTCTCACTCTGTCGGTCTCTGTACCGTTCGGTGTTGTGTGTTCTCACTCTGTCGGTCTCTGTACACTTCTGTGTTCTGTGTTCTCACTCTGTCGGTCTCTGTACCGTTCTATATTCTCTGTTCTCACTCTGTCGGTCTCTGTACTGTTCAATGTTCTGTGTTCTCACTCTGACGGTCTCTGTACCGTTCTATGTTCTGTGTTCTCACTCTGTCGGTCTCTGTACCATTCTATGTTCTGTGTTCTCACACTGTCGGTCTCTGTACCATTTTGTGTTCTGTGTTCTCAATATGTCGGTCTCTGTACCGTTCTATGACCTGTGTCCTCACTCTGTCGGTGTCTGTACTGTTCTATGTTCTGCCTTCTCACTCTTTCGGTCTCTGTACCATTCTATGTTCTGTGTTCTCACACTGTCGGTCCCTGTACCATTCTGTGTTCTGTGTTCTCACACTGTCGGACTCTGTACCTTTCTGTGTTCTGTGTTCGAACTGTGTCGGTGTCTGTACTGTTCTATGATCTGTGTTCTCACTCTTTCGGTCTCTGTACTGTTCTATGTTTTGTGTTCTCACTCTGTCGGTGTCTGTACTGTTCTATGATCTGTGTTCTCACTCTTTCGGTCTCTGTACTGTTCTCTGTTCTGTGTTCTCACTCTGTCGGTCTCTGTACCATTCTATGTTCTGTGTTCTCACTCTGTCGGTCTCTGTACTGTTCTATTTTCTTTGTTCTCACTCTGTTGGTCTCTGTTCCGTTCTATGATCTGTGTTCTCTCCCTGTCGGTGTCTGTACCATTCTATGTTCTGTGTTCTCACACTGTCGGACTCTGTACCGATCTATGTTCTGTGTTCTCACTCTGTTGGTGTCTGTACTGTTCTGTGATCTGTGTTCTCACTCTGTCGGTCTCTGTACCATTCCATGTTCTGTGTTCTCACTCTGTCGGTCTCTGTACCGTTCTATGTTCTGTGTTCTCACTCTGTCGGTCTCTGTACTGTTCAATGTTCTGTCTTCTCACTCTGACGGTCTCTGTACCGTTCTATGTTCTGTGTTCTCACTCTGTCGGTCTCTGTACCGTTCTATGATCTGTGTTCTAACTCTGTCGGTGTCTGTACGGTTCTATGATCTGTGTTCTCACTCTATCGGTCTCTGTACCGTTCTATGATCTGTGTTCTAACTCTGTCCTTGTCTGTACACTTCTATGTTCTGTGTTCTCACTCTTTCGGTCTCTGTCCCGTTCTATGTTCTGTGTTCTCACACTGTCGGACTGTGTACCGATCTATGTCCTGTGTTCTCACTATGTTGGTCTGTGTACCGTTCTATGATCTGTGTTCTCACTCTGTCAGTCTCTGTACCGTTCTCTGTTCTGTGTTCTAACTGTGTCCGTGTCCGTATTGTTCTATGATCTGTGTTCTCACACAGACTGTCTGTGTACCGTTCTCTGTTCTGTGTTCTCACTCTGTCGGTATCTGTACCATTCTATGTTCTTTGTTCTCACACTATCGGACTCTGTACCGATCTATGATATGTGTTCTCACTCTGTCGGTCTCTGTACTGTTCTATGATATGTGTTCTCACTCTTTCGGTCTGTGTACCGTTCTATGTTCTGTGTTCTCACTCTGTCGGTCTCTGTTCCGATCTGTGTTCTGTGTTCTAACTCTGTCGGTGTCTGTACCGTTCTATGTTCTGTGTTCTCAATCTGTCGGTGTCTGTACTGTTCTATGATCTGTGTTCTCACTCTTTCCGTCACCGTACTGTTCTATGTTCTGTGTTCTCACTCTTTCGGTCTCTGTACTGTTCGATGTTCTGTGTTCTCACTCTGTCGGTCTCTGTACCGTTCTATGTTCTGTGTTCTCACTCTGTCAGTCTCTGTACCATTCTATGTTCTGTGTTCTCACTCTTTCGGTCTCTGTACTGTTCGATGTTCTGTGTTCTCACTCTGTCGGTCTCTGTACCGTTCTATGTTCTGTTTTCTCACTCTGTCAGTCTCTGTACCATTCTATTTTCTGTGTTCTCACTTTGTCGGTCTCTGTACCATTCCATATTCTGTGTTCTCCCTCTGTCGGTCTCTGTACTGTTCTATGTTCTGTGTTCTCACTCTTTCGGTCTCTGTACTGTTCTGTGTTCTGTGTTCTCACTCTGTCGGACTCTGTACCGTTCTATGTTCTGTATTCTCACTCTGTCGGTGTCTGTATCGTTCTGTGTTCTAACTCTGTCGGTGTATGTACCGTTCCATGTTCTTTCTTCTCACTCTGTGGGTCTCTGTACCGTTCTATGTTCTGTGTTCTCACTCTGTCGGTCTCTGTCCCGTTCTATGTTCTGTGTTCTTACACTGTCGGACTGTGTACCGATCTATGTCCTGTGTTCTCACTGTGTCGGTCTCTGTACCGTTCTATGAACTGTGTTCTCATTCTGTCGGTCTCTGTACCGTTCTATGTTCTGTGTTCTCACTCTGTCGGTCTCTGTACCGTTCTATGTTCTGTGTTCTCACTCTGTAGGTGTCTCTACCGTTCTATGTTCTGTGTTCTCACTCGGTCGGTCTCTGCACCGTTCTATTTTCTGTGTTCTCACTCTTTCGGTCTCTGTACTGTTCTATGTTCTGTGTTCTCACTCTGTCGGTCTCTGTACCGTTCTATGATCTGTGTTCTAACTCTGTCGGTGTCTGTACGGTTCTATGATCTGTGTTCTCACTCTATCGGTCTCTGTACCGTTCTATGATCTGTGTTCTAACTCTGTCGTTGTCTGTACACTTCTATGTTCTGTGTTCTCACTCTTTCGGTCTCTGTCCCGTTCTATGTTCTGTGTTCTCACACTGTCGGACTGTGTACCGATCTATGTCCTGTGTTCTCACTATGTTGGTCTCTGTACCGTTCTATGATCTGTGTTCTCACTCTGTCAGTCTCTGTACCGTTCTCTGTTCTGTGTTCTAACTGTGTCCGTGTCCGTATTGTTCTATGATCTGTGTTCTCACACAGACGGTCTGTGTACCGTTCTCTGTTCTGTGTTCTCACTCTGTCGGTATCTGTACCATTCTATGTTCTTTGTTCTCACACTATCGGACTCTGTACCGATCTATGATATGTGTTCTCACTCTGTCGGTCTCTGTACTGTTCTATGATATGTGTTCTCACACTTTCGGTCTGTGTACCGTTCTATGTTCTGTGTTCTCACTCTGTCGGTCTCTGTTCCGATCTGTGTTCTGTGTTCTAACTCTGTCGGTGTCTGTACCGTTCTATGTTCTGTGTTCTCAATCTGTCGGTGTCTGTACTGTTGTATGATCTGTGTTCTCACTCTTTCCGTCACCGTACTGTTCTATGTTCTGTGTTCTCACTCTTTCGGTCTCTGTACTGTTCGATGTTCTGTGTTCTCACTCTGTCGGTCTCTGTACCGTTCTATGTTCTGTGTTCTCACTCTGTCAGTCTCTGTACCATTCTATGTTCTGTGTTCTCACTCTTTCGGTCTCTGTACTGTTCGATGTTCTGTGTTCTCACTCTGTCGGTCTCTGTACCGTTCTATGTTCTGTTTTCTCACTCTGTCAGTCTCTGTACCATTCTATTTTCTGTGTTCTCACTTTGTCGGTCTCTGTACCATTCCATGTTCTGTGTTCTCACTCTGTCGGTCTCTGTACTGTTCTATGTTCTGTGTTCTCACTCTGTCGGACTCTGTACCGTTCTATGTTCTGTATTCTCACTCTGTCGGTGTCTGTATCGTTCTGTGTTCTAACTCTGTCGGTGTATGTACCGTTCCATGTTCTTTCTTCTCACTCTGTGGGTCTCTGTACCGTTCTAAGTTCTGTGTTCTCACTCTGTCGGTCTCTGTCCCGTTCTATGTTCTGTGTTCTTACACTGTCGGACTGTGTACCGATCTATGTCCTGTGTTCTCACTGTGTCGGTCTCTGTACCGTTCTATGAACTGTGTTCTCATTCTGTCGGTCTTTGTACCGTTCTATGTTCTGTGTTCTCACTCTGTCGGTCTCTGTACCGTTCTATGTTCTGTGTTCTCAATATGTCGGTCTGTGTACCGTTCTATGACCTGTGTCCTCACTCTGTCGGTGTCTGTACTGTTCTATGTTCTGCCTTCTCACTCTGTCGGTCTCTGTACCATTCTTTGTTCTGTGTTCTCACACTGTCGGTCTCTGTACCATTCTATGTTCTGTGTTCTCACACTGTTGGACTCTGTACCGATCTATGTCCTGTGTTCTCACTCTGTCGATGTCTGTACCGTTCTATGTTCTGTGTTCTCACTCTGTCGGTCTCTGTACCGTTCTATGTTCTGTGTTCTCACTCTGTCGGTGTCTCTACCGTTCTATGTTCTGTGTTCTCACTCGGTCGGTCTCTGCACCGTTCTATTTTCTGTGTTCTCACTCTTTCGGTCTCTGTACTGTTCTATGTTCTGTGTTCTCACTCTGTCGGTCTCTGTACCATTCTATCTTTTGTGTTCTCACTCTGTCGGTCTCTGTACCGTTCTATGTTCGGTGTTCTCACTCTGTCGGTCTCTGTACCATTCTATGTTCTGTGTTCTCACTCTGTCGTTCTCTGTACCGTTCTATTTTCTTTGTTCTCACTCTGTTGGTCTCTGTTCCGTTCTATGATCTGTGTTCTCTCCCTGTCGGTCTCTGTACCGTTCTATGTTCAGTGTTCTAACTCTGTCGGTGTCTGTACCATTCTATGTTCTGTGTTCTCACACTGTCGGACTCTGTACCGATCTATGTTCTGTGTTCTCACTCTGTTGGTGTCTGTACTGTTCTGTGATCTGTGTTCTCACTCTGTCGGTCTCTGTACCATTCTATGTTCTGTGTTCTCACTCTGTCGGTCTCTGTACCGTTCTATGTTCTGTGTTCTCACTCTGTCGGTCTCTGTACTGTTCAATGTTCTGTGTTCTAACTCTGTCTGTGTCTGTACAGTCTATGATCTGTGTTCTCACTCTATCGGTCTCTGTACCGTTCTATGATCTGTGTTCTAACTCTGTCGTTGTCTGTACAGTTCTATGTTCTGTGTTCTCACTCTTTCGGTCTCTGTCCCGTTCTATGTTCTGTGTTCTCACACTGTCGGACTGTGTACCGATCTATGTCCTGTGTTCTCACTATGTTGGTCTCTGTACTGTTCTATGATCTGTGTTCTCACTCTGTCAGTCTCTGTACCGTTCTCTGTTCTGTGTTCTAACTGTGCCCTGTCCGTATTGTTCTATGATCTGTGTTCTCACACAGACGGTCTGTGTACCGTTCTCTGTTCTGTGTTCTCACTCTGTCGGTGTCTGTACCGTTCTATCTTCTCTGTTCTCAATCTGTCGGTGTCTGTACTGTTCTATGATCTGTGTTCTCACTCTTTCCGTCACCGTACTGTTCTATGTTCTGTGTTCTCACTCTTTCGGTCTCTGTACTGTTCGATGTTCTGTGTTCTCACTCTGTCGGTCTCTGTACCGTTCTATGTTCTGTGTTCTCACTCTGTCGGTGTCTCTACCGTTCTATGTTCTGTGTTCTCACTCGGTCGGTCTCTGCACCGTTCTATTTTCTGTGTTCTCACTCTTTCGGTCTCTGTACTGTTCTATGTTCTGTGTTCTCACTCTGTCGGTCTCTGTACCATTCTATCTTTTGTGTTCTCACTCTGTCGGTCTCTGTACCGTTCTATGTTCGGTGTTCTCACTCTGTCGGTCTCTGTACCATTCTATGTTCTGTGTTCTCACTCTGTCGTTCTCTGTACCGTTCTATTTTCTTTGTTCTCACTCTGTTGGTCTCTGTTCCGTTCTATGATCTGTGTTCTCTCCCTGTCGGTCTCTGTACCGTTCTATGTTCAGTGTTCTAACTCTGTCGGTGTCTGTACCATTCTATGTTCTGTGTTCTCACACTGTCGGACTCTGTACCGATCTATGTTCTGTGTTCTCACTCTGTTGGTGTCTGTACTGTTCTGTGATCTGTGTTCTCACTCTGTCGGTCTCTGTACCATTCTATGTTCTGTGTTCTCACTCTGTCGGTCTCTGTACCGTTCTATGTTCTGTGTTCTCACTCTGTCGGTCTCTGTACTGTTCAATGTTCTGTGTTCTAACTCTGTCTGTGTCTGTACAGTCTATGATCTGTGTTCTCACTCTATCGGTCTCTGTACCGTTCTATGATCTGTGTTCTAACTCTGTCGTTGTCTGTACAGTTCTATGTTCTGTGTTCTCACTCTTTCGGTCTCTGTCCCGTTCTATGTTCTGTGTTCTCACACTGTCGGACTGTGTACCGATCTATGTCCTGTGTTCTCACTATGTTGGTCTCTGTACTGTTCTATGATCTGTGTTCTCACTCTGTCAGTCTCTGTACCGTTCTCTGTTCTGTGTTCTAACTGTGCCCTGTCCGTATTGTTCTATGATCTGTGTTCTCACACAGACGGTCTGTGTACCGTTCTCTGTTCTGTGTTCTCACTCTGTCGGTGTCTGTACCGTTCTATCTTCTCTGTTCTCAATCTGTCGGTGTCTGTACTGTTCTATGATCTGTGTTCTCACTCTTTCCGTCACCGTACTGTTCTATGTTCTGTGTTCTCACTCTTTCGGTCTCTGTACTGTTCGATGTTCTGTGTTCTCACTCTGTCGGTATCTGTACCATTCTATGTTCTTTGTTCTCACACTATCGGACTCTGTACCGATCTATGATATGTGTTCTCACTCTGTCGGTCTCTGTACTGTTCTATGATATGTGTTCTCCATCTTTCGGTCTGTGTACCGTTCTATGTTCTGTGTTCTCACTCTGTCGGTCTCTGTTCCGATCTGTGTTCTGTGTTCTAACTCTGTCGGTGTCTGTACCGTTCTATGTTCTGTGTTCTCAATCTGTCGGTGTCTGTACTGTTGTATGATCTGTGTTCTCACTCTTTCCGTCACCGTACTGTTCTATGTTCTGTGTTCTCACTCTTTCGGTCTCTGTACTGTTCGATGTTCTGTGTTCTCACTCTGTCGGTCTCTGTACCGTTCTGTGTTCTGTGTTCTCACTCTGTCAGTCTCTGTACCATTCTATGTTCTGTGTTCTCACTCTTTCGGTCTCTGTACTGTTCGATGTTCTGTGTTCTCACTCTGTCGGTCTCTGTACCGTTCTATGTTCTGTTTTCTCACTCTGTCAGTCTCTGTACCATTCTATTTTCTGTGTTCTCACTTTGTCGGTCTCTGTACCATTCCATGTTCTGTGTTCTCACTCTGTCGGTCTCTGTACTGTTCTATGTTCTGTGTTCTCACTCTTTCGGTCTCTGTACTGTTCTGTGTTCTGTGTTCTCACTCTGTCGGACTCTGTACCGTTCTATGTTCTGTATTCTCACTCTGTCGGTGTCTGTATCGTTCTGTGTTCTAACTCTGTCGGTGTATGTACCGTTCCATGTTCTTTCTTCTCACTCTGTGGGTCTCTGTACCGTTCTATGTTCTGTGTTCTCACTCTGTCGGTCTCTGTCCCGTTCTATGTTCTGTGTTCTTACACTGTCGGACTGTGTACCGATCTATGTCCTGTGTTCTCACTGTGTCGGTCTCTGTACCGTTCTATGAACTGTGTTCTCATTCTGTCGGTCTCTGTACCGTTCTATGTTCTGTGTTCTCACTCTGTCGGTCTCTGTACCGTTCTATGTTCTGTGTTCTCAATATGTCGGTCTGTGTACCGTTCTATGACCTGTATCCTCACTCTGTCGGTGTCTGTACTGTTCTATATTCTGCCTTCTCACTCTGTCGGTCTCTGTACCATTCTTTGTTCTGTGTTCTCACACTGTCGGTCTCTGTACCATTCTATGTTCTGTGTTCTCACACTGTTGGACTCTGTACCGATCTATGTCCTGTGTTCTCACTCTGTCGATGTCTGTACCGTTCTATGTTCTGTGTTCTCACTCTGTCGGTCTCTGTACCGTTCTATGTTCTGTGTTCTCACTCTGTCGGTGTCTCTACCGTTCTATGTTCTGTGTTCTCACTCGGTCGGTCTCTGCACCGTTCTATTTTCTGTGTTCTCACTCTTTCGGTCTCTGTACTGTTCTATGTTCTGTGTTCTCACTCTGTCGGTCTCTGTACCGTTCTATCTTTTGTGTTCTCTCTCTGTCGGTCTCTGTACCGTTCTATGTTCGGTGTTCTCACTCTGTCGGTCTCTGTACCATTCTATGTTCTGTGTTCTCACTCTGTCGGTCTCTGTACCGTTCTATTTTCTTTGTTCTCACTCTGTTGGTCTCTGTTCCGTTCTATGATCTGTGTTCTCTCCCTGTCGGTCTCTGTACCGTTCTATGTTCAGTGTTCTAACTCTGTCGGTGTCTGTACCATTCTATGTTCTGTGTTCTCACACTGTCGGACTCTGTACCGATCTATGTTCTGTGTTCTCACTCTGTTGGTGTCTGTACTGTTCTGTGATCTGTGTTCTCACTCTGTCGGTCTCTGTACCATTCTATGTTCTGTGTTCTCACTCTGTCGGTCTCTGTACCGTTCTATGTTCTGTGTTCTCACTCTGTCGGTCTCTGTACTGTTCAATGTTCTGTGTTCTCACTCTGACGGTCTCTGTACCGTTCTATGTTCTGTGTTCTCACTCTGTCGGTCTCTGTACCGTTCTATGATCTGTGTTCTAACTCTGTCTGTGTCTGTACAGTTCTATGATCTGTGTTCTCACTCTATCGGTCTCTGTACCGTTCTATGATCTGTGTTCTAACTCTGTCGTTGTCTGTACAGTTCTATGTTCTGTGTTCTCACTCTTTCGGTCTCTGTCCCGTTCTATGTTCTGTGTTCTCACACTGTCGGACTGTGTACCGATCTATGTCCTGTGTTCTCACTATGTTGGTCTCTGTACTGTTCTATGATCTGTGTTCTCACTCTGTCAGTCTCTGTACCGTTCTCTGTTCTGTGTTCTAACTGTGCCCTGTCCGTATTGTTCTATGATCTGTGTTCTCACACAGACGGTCTGTGTACCGTTCTCTGTTCTGTGTTCTCACTCTATCGGTCTCTGTACCATTCTATGTTCTTTGTTCTCACACTATCGGACTCTGTACCGATCTATGATATGTGTTCTCACTCTGTCGGTCTCTGTACAGTTCTATGATATGTGTTCTCACTCTTTCGGTCTGTGTACCGTTCTATGTTCTGTGTTCTCACTCTGTCGGTCTCTGTTCCGATCTGTGTTCTGTGTTCTAACTCTGTCGGTGTCTGTACCGTTCTATGTTCTCTGTTCTCAATCTGTCGGTCTCTGTACTGTTCTGTGTTCACACTCTTTCGGTCTCTGTGCTGTTCTGTGTTCTGTGTTCTCACTCTGTCGGACTCTGTACCGTTCTGTGTTCTGTGTTCTCACTCTGTCGGTCTCTGTACCGTTCTGTGTTCTGTGTTCTAACTCTGTCGGTGTCTGTACCGTTCTATGTTCTGTGTTCTCACTTTGTTGGTCTCTGTACCGTTCCATGTTCTTTTTTCTCACTCTGTGGGTCTCTGTACCGTTCTGTGTTCTGTGTTCTCACACTGTCGGACTCTGTACCGATCTGTGTCCTGTGTTCTCACTCTGTCGGTGTCTGTACTGTTCTGTGGTATGTGTTCTAACTATGTCGTTCTCTGTACTGTTCTATGTTCTGTGTTCTTACTCTGCCTGTCTCTGTACCGTTTTATGTTCTGTGTTCTCACTCTTTCGGTCTCTGTACTTTTCTATGTCCTGTCTTCTCACTTGTCGGTCTGTGTACCATTCTAAGTTCTGTGTTCTCACTCTGTCGGTCTCTGTACCGTTCTCTGTTCTGTGTTCTATCTCTGTTGGTATCTGTACCGTTCTATATTCTCTGTTCTCACTCTGTCGGTCTCTGTACTGTTCAATGTTCTGTGTTCTCACTCTGACAGTCTCTGTACCGTTCTATGTTCTGTGTTCTCACTCTGTCGGTCTCTGTAGTATTCTATGTTCTGTGTTCTCACACTGCCGGACTCTTTACCGATCTATGTCCTCTGTTCTCACTCTGTCGGTGTCTGTACCGTTCTATGTTCTGTTTTCTAACTCTGTCGGTCTCTGTACTGTTCTATGTTCTGTGTTCTCACTCTGTCGGTCTCTGTCCCGTTCTATATTCTGTGTTCTCACACTGTTGGACTGTGTATAGATCTATGTCCTGTGTTCTCACTGTGTCGGTCTCTGTACCGTTCTATGATCTGTGTTCTCACTCTTTCGGTCTCTGTACCGTTCTATGTTCTGTGTTCTCACTCTGTCGGTCTCTGTACCATTCTATGTTCTGTGTTCTCACACTGTCGGTGTCTGTACCATTTTGTGTTCTGTGTTCTCAATATGTCGGTCTGTGTACCGTTCTATGACCTGTGTCCTCACTCTGTCGGTGTCTGTACTTTTCTATGTTCTGCCTTCTCACTCTTTCGGTCTCTGTGCCGTTCTATGTTCTGTGTTCTCACTCTGTCGGTCTCTGTACTGTTCAATGTTCTGTGTTCTCACTCTGACGGTCTCTTTACCGATCTATGTCCTGTGTTCTCACTCTGTCGGTGTCTGTACCGTTCTATGTTCTGTATTCTCACTCTGTCGGTCTCTGTACCGTTCTATGTTCTGTGTTCTCACTCTGTCAGTCTCTGTACCGTTCTATGTTCTGTGTTCTCACTTTGTCGGTCTCTGTACCATTCCATGTTCTGTGTTCTCACTCTGTTGGTCTCTGTACTGTTCTATGTTCTGTATTCTAACTCTGTCGGTCTCTGTACTGTTCTATGTTGTGTGTTCTCACTCTGTCGGTCTCTGTCCCGTTCTATATTCTGTGTTCTCACACTGTTGGACTGTGTAGAGATCTATGTCCTGTGTTCTCACTGTGTCGGTCTCTGTACCGTTCTATGATCTGTGTTCTCACTCTTTCGGTCTCTGTACCATTCAATGTTCTGTGTTCTCACACTGTCGGTCTCTGTACCATTTTGTGTTCTGTGTTCTCAATATGTCGGTCTGTGTACCGTTCTATGACCTGTGTCCTCACTCTGTCGGTGTCTGTACTGTTCTATGTTCTCTGTTCTCAATCTGTCCGTGTCTGTACTGTTCTATGATCTGTGTTCTCACTCTTTCCGTCACCGTACCATTCTATGTTCTGTGTTCTCACTCTTTCGGTCTCTGTACTGTTCGATGTTCTGTGTTCTCACTCTGTCGGTCTCTGTACCGTTCTATGTTCTGTGTTCTCACTCTGTTGGTGTCTGTACTGTTCTGTGATCTGTGTTCTCACTCTGTCGGTCTCTGTACCATTCTATGTTCTGTGTTCTCACTCTGTCGGTCTCTGTACCGTTCTATGTTCTGTGTTCTCACTCTGTCGGTCTCTGTACTGTTCAATGTTCTGTGTTCTCACTCTGTCGGTCTCTGTACCGTTCTATGATCTGTGTTCTAACTCTGTCGGTGTCTGTACGGTTCTGTGATCTGTGTTCTCACTCTGTCGGTCTCTGTACCATTCTATGTTCTGTGTTCTCACTCTGTCGGTCTCTGTACCGTTCTATTTTCTTTTTTCTCACTATGTTGGTCTCTGTACCGTTCTATGATCTGTGTTCTCACTCTGTCAGTCTCTGTACCGTTCTCTGTTGTGTGTTCTAACTGTGTCCGTGTCCGTATTGTTCTATGATCTGTGTTCTCACACAGACGGTCTGTGTACCGTTCTCTGTTCTGTGTTCTCACTCTGTCGGTATCTGTACCATTCTATGTTCTTTGTTCTCACACTATCGGACTCTGTACCGATCTATGATATGTGTTCTCACTCTGTCGGTCTCTGTACTGTTCTATGATATGTGTTCTCACTCTTTCGGTCTGTGTACCGTTCTATGTTCTGTGTTCTCACTCTGTCGGTCTCTGTTCCGATCTGTGTTCTGTGTTCTAACTCTGTCGGTGTCTGTACCGTTCTATGTTCTCTGTTCTCAATCTGTCGGTGTCTGTACTGTTCTATGATCTGTGTTCTCACTCTTTCCGTCACCGTACTGTTCTATGTTCTGTGTTCTCACTCTTTCGGTCTCTGTACTGTTCGATGTTCTGTGTTCTCACTCTGTCGGTCTCTGTGCCGTTCTATGTTCTCTGTTCTCACTCTGTCGGTCTCTGTACTGTTCAATGTTCTGTGTTCTCACTCTGACGGTCTCTTTACCGATCTATGTCCTGTGTTCTCACTCTGTCGGTGTCTGTACCGTTCTATGTTCTGTATTCTCACTCTGTCGGTCTCTGTACCGTTCTATGTTCTGTGTTCTCACTCTGTCAGTCTCTGTACCGTTCTATGTTCTGTGTTCTCACTTTGTCGGTCTCTGTACCATTCCATGTTCTGTGTTCTCACTCTGTTGGTCTCTGTACTGTTCTATGTTCTGTGTTCTCACTCTTTCGGTCTCTGTACCGTTCTATGTTCTGTGTTCTCCCTCTTTCGGTCTCTGTACTGTTCGATGTTCTGTGTTCTCACTCTGTCGGTCTCTGTACCGTTCTATGTTCTATGTTCTCACTCTGTCAGTCTCTTTACCGATCTATGTCCTGTATTCTCACTCTGTCGGTGTCTGTACCGTTCTATGTTCTGTATTCTCACTCTGTCGGTCTCTGTACCGTTCTATGTTCTGTGTTCTCACTCTGTCAGTCTCTGTACTATTCTATGTTCTGTGTTCTCACACTGTCGGACTCTTTACCGATCTATGTCCTGTGTTCTCACTCTGTCGGTGTCTGTACCGTTCTATGTTCTGTATTCTCACTCTGTCGGTCTCTGTACCGTTCTATGTTCTGTGTTCTCACTCTGTCAGTCTCTGTACCGTTCTATGTTCTGTGTTCTCACTTTGTCGGCCTCTGTACCATTCCATGTTCTGTGTTCTCACTCTGTTGGTCTCTGTACTGTTCTATGTTCTGTGTTCTCACTCTTTCGGTCTCTGTACCGTTCTATGTTCTGTGTTCTCCCTCTTTCGGTCTCTGTACTGTTCGATGTTCTATGTTCTCACTCTGTCAGTCTCTTTACCGATCTATGTCCTGTATTCTCACTCTGTCGGTGTCTGTACCGTTCTATGTTCTGTATTCTCACTCTGTCGGTCTCTGTCCCGTTCTATATTCTGTGTTCTCACACTGTCGGACTGTGTACCGTTCTATGATCTGTGTTCTCACTCTGTCGGTCTCTGTACTGTTCTGTGTTCACACTCTTTCGGTCTCTGTACTGTTCTGTGTTCTGTGTTCTCACTCTGTCGGACTCTGTACCGTTCTATGTTCTGTATTCTCACTCTGTCGGTCTCTGTACCGTTCTCTGTTCTGTGTTCTATCTCTGTTGGTCTCTGTACCGTTCTATGATCTGTGTTCTCACTCTGTCGGTCTCTGTACCGTTCGGTGTTGTGTGTTCTCACTCTGTCGGTCTCTGTACACTTCTGTGTTCTGTGTTCTCACTCTGTCGGTCTCTGTACCGTTCTATATTCTCTGTTCTCACTCTGTCGGTCTCTGTACTGTTCAATGTTCTGTGTTCTCACTCTGACGGTCTCTGTAACGTTCTATGTTCTGTGTTCTCACTCTGTTGGTCTCTGTAGTATTCTATGTTCTGTGTTCTCACACTGTCGGACTCTTTACCGATCTATGTCCTCTGTTCTCACTCTGTCGGTGTCTGTACCGTTCTATGTTCTGTATTCTAACTCTGTCGGTCTCTGTACTGTTCTATGTTGTGTGTTCTCACTCTGTCGGTCTCTGTCCCGTTCTATATTCTGTGTTCTCACACTGTTGGACTGTGTAGAGATCTATGTCCTGTGTTCTCACTGTGTCGGTCTCTGTACCGTTCTATGATCTGTGTTCTCACTCTTTCGGTCTCTGTACCATTCAATGTTCTGTGTTCTCACACTGTCGGTCTCTGTACCATTTTGTGTTCTGTGTTCTCAATATGTCGGTCTGTGTACCGTTCTATGACCTGTGTCCTCACTCTGTCGGTGTCTGTACTGTTCTATGTTCTCTGTTCTCAATCTGTCCGTGTCTGTACTGTTCTATGATCTGTGTTCTCACTCTTTCCGTCACCGTACCATTCTATGTTCTGTGTTCTCACTCTTTCGGTCTCTGTACTGTTCGATGTTCTGTGTTCTCACTCTGTCGGTCTCTGTACCGTTCTATGTTCTGTGTTCTCACTCTGTTGGTGTCTGTACTGTTCTGTGATCTGTGTTCTCACTCTGTCGGTCTCTGTACCATTCTATGTTCTGTGTTCTCACTCTGTCGGTCTCTGTACCGTTCTATGTTCTGTGTTCTCACTCTGTCGGTCTCTGTACTGTTCAATGTTCTGTGTTCTCACTCTGTCGGTCTCTGTACCGTTCTATGATCTGTGTTCTAACTCTGTCGGTGTCTGTACGGTTCTGTGATCTGTGTTCTCACTCTGTCGGTCTCTGTACCATTCTATGTTCTGTGTTCTCACTCTGTCGGTCTCTGTACCGTTCTATTTTCTTTTTTCTCACTATGTTGGTCTCTGTACCGTTCTATGATCTGTGTTCTCACTCTGTCAGTCTCTGTACCGTTCTCTGTTCTGTGTTCTAACTGTGTCCGTGTCCGTATTGTTCTATGATCTGTGTTCTCACACAGACGGTCTGTGTACCGTTCTCTGTTCTGTGTTCTCACTCTGTCGGTATCTGTACCATTCTATGTTCTTTGTTCTCACACTATCGGACTCTGTACCGATCTATGATATGTGTTCTCACTCTGTCGGTCTCTGTACTGTTCTATGATATGTGTTCTCACTCTTTCGGTCTGTGTACCGTTCTATGTTCTGTGTTCTCACTCTGTCGGTCTCTGTTCCGATCTGTGTTCTGTGTTCTAACTCTGTCGGTGTCTGTACCGTTCTATGTTCTCTGTTCTCAATCTGTCGGTGTCTGTACTGTTCTATGATCTGTGTTCTCACTCTTTCCGTCACCGTACTGTTCTATGTTCTGTGTTCTCACTCTTTCGGTCTCTGTACTGTTCGATGTTCTGTGTTCTCACTCTGTCGGTCTCTGTGCCGTTCTATGTTCTGTGTTCTCACTCTGTCGGTCTCTGTACTGTTCAATGTTCTGTGTTCTCACTCTGACGGTCTCTTTACCGATCTATGTCCTGTGTTCTCACTCTGTCGGTGTCTGTACCGTTCTATGTTCTGTATTCTCACTCTGTCGGTCTCTGTACCGTTCTATGTTCTGTGTTCTCACTCTGTCAGTCTCTGTACCGTTCTATGTTCTGTGTTCTCACTTTGTCGGTCTCTGTACCATTCCATGTTCTGTGTTCTCACTCTGTTGGTCTCTGTACTGTTCTATGTTCTGTGTTCTCACTCTTTCGGTCTCTGTACCGTTCTATGTTCTGTGTTCTCCCTCTTTCGGTCTCTGTACTGTTCGATGTTCTGTGTTCTCACTCTGTCGGTCTCTGTACCGTTCTATGTTCTATGTTCTCACTCTGTCAGTCTCTTTACCGATCTATGTCCTGTATTCTCACTCTGTCGGTGTCTGTACCGTTCTATGTTCTGTATTCTCACTCTGTCGGTCTCTGTACCGTTCTATGTTCTGTGTTCTCACTCTGTCAGTCTCTGTACTATTCTATGTTCTGTGTTCTCACACTGTCGGACTCTTTACCGATCTATGTCCTGTGTTCTCACTCTGTCGGTGTCTGTACCGTTCTATGTTCTGTATTCTCACTCTGTCGGTCTCTGTACCGTTCTATGTTCTGTGTTCTCACTCTGTCAGTCTCTGTACCGTTCTATGTTCTGTGTTCTCACTTTGTCGGCCTCTGTACCATTCCATGTTCTGTGTTCTCACTCTGTTGGTCTCTGTACTGTTCTATGTTCTGTGTTCTCACTCTTTCGGTCTCTGTACCGTTCTATGTTCTGTGTTCTCCCTCTTTCGGTCTCTGTACTGTTCGATGTTCTATGTTCTCACTCTGTCAGTCTCTTTACCGATCTATGTCCTGTATTCTCACTCTGTCGGTGTCTGTACCGTTCTATGTTCTGTATTCTCACTCTGTCGGTCTCTGTCCCGTTCTATATTCTGTGTTCTCACACTGTCGGACTGTGTACCGTTCTATGATCTGTGTTCTCACTCTGTCGGTCTCTGTACTGTTCTGTGTTCACACTCTTTCGGTCTCTGTACTGTTCTGTGTTCTGTGTTCTCACTCTGTCGGACTCTGTACCGTTCTATGTTCTGTATTCTCACTCTGTCGGTCTCTGTACCGTTCTCTGTTCTGTGTTCTATCTCTGTTGGTCTCTGTACCGTTCTATGATCTGTGTTCTCACTCTGTCGGTCTCTGTACCGTTCGGTGTTGTGTGTTCTCACTCTGTCGGTCTCTGTACACTTCTGTGTTCTGTGTTCTCACTCTGTCGGTCTCTGTACCGTTCTATATTCTCTGTTCTCACTCTGTCGGTCTCTGTACTGTTCAATGTTCTGTGTTCTCACTCTGACGGTCTCTGTAACGTTCTATGTTCTGTGTTCTCACTCTGTTGGTCTCTGTAGTATTCTATGTTCTGTGTTCTCACACTGTCGGACTCTTTACCGATCTATGTCCTCTGTTCTCACTCTGTCGGTGTCTGTACCGTTCTATGTTCTGTATTCTAACTCTGTCGGTCTCTGTACTGTTCTATGTTGTGTGTTCTCACTCTGTCGGTCTCTGTCCCGTTCTATATTCTGTGTTCTCACACTGTTGGACTGTGTAGAGATCTATGTCCTGTGTTCTCACTGTGTCGGTCTCTGTACCGTTCTATGATCTGTGTTCTCACTCTTTCGGTCTCTGTACCATTCAATGTTCTGTGTTCTCACACTGTCGGTCTCTGTACCATTTTGTGTTCTGTGTTCTCAATATGTCGGTCTGTGTACCGTTCTATGACCTGTGTCCTCACTCTGTCGGTGTCTGTACTGTTCTATGTTCTCTGTTCTCAATCTGTCCGTGTCTGTACTGTTCTATGATCTGTGTTCTCACTCTTTCCGTCACCGTACCATTCTATGTTCTGTGTTCTCACTCTTTCGGTCTCTGTACTGTTCGATGTTCTGTGTTCTCACTCTGTCGGTCTCTGTACCGTTCTATGTTCTGTGTTCTCACTCTGTTGGTGTCTGTACTGTTCTGTGATCTGTGTTCTCACTCTGTCGGTCTCTGTACCATTCTATGTTCTGTGTTCTCACTCTGTCGGTCTCTGTACCGTTCTATGTTCTGTGTTCTCACTCTGTCGGTCTCTGTACTGTTCAATGTTCTGTGTTCTCACTCTGTCGGTCTCTGTACCGTTCTATGATCTGTGTTCTAACTCTGTCGGTGTCTGTACGGTTCTGTGATCTGTGTTCTCACTCTGTCGGTCTCTGTACCATTCTATGTTCTGTGTTCTCACTCTGTCGGTCTCTGTACCGTTCTATTTTCTTTTTTCTCACTATGTTGGTCTCTGTACCGTTCTATGATCTGTGTTCTCACTCTGTCAGTCTCTGTACCGTTCTCTGTTCTGTGTTCTAACTGTGTCCGTGTCCGTATTGTTCTATGATCTGTGTTCTCACACAGACGGTCTGTGTACCGTTCTCTGTTCTGTGTTCTCACTCTGTCGGTATCTGTACCATTCTATGTTCTTTGTTCTCACACTATCGGACTCTGTACCGATCTATGATATGTGTTCTCACTCTGTCGGTCTCTGTACTGTTCTATGATATGTGTTCTCACTCTTTCGGTCTGTGTACCGTTCTATGTTCTGTGTTCTCACTCTGTCGGTCTCTGTTCCGATCTGTGTTCTGTGTTCTAACTCTGTCGGTGTCTGTACCGTTCTATGTTCTCTGTTCTCAATCTGTCGGTGTCTGTACTGTTCTATGATCTGTGTTCTCACTCTTTCCGTCACCGTACTGTTCTATGTTCTGTGTTCTCACTCTTTCGGTCTCTGTACTGTTCGATGTTCTGTGTTCTCACTCTGTCGGTCTCTGTACCGTTCTATGTTCTGTGTTCTCACTCTGTCAGTCTCTGTACCATTCTATGTTCTGTGTTCTCACTCTTTCGGTCTCTGTACTGTTCGATGTTCTGTGTTCTCACTCTGTCGGTCTCTGTACCGTTCTATGTTCTGTTTTCTCACTCTGTCAGTCTCTGTACCATTCTATTTTCTGTGTTCTCACTTTGTCGGTCTCTGTACCATTCCATGTTCTGTGTTCTCACTCTGTCGGTCTCTGTACTGTTCTATGTTCTGTGTTCTCACTCTTTCGGTCTCTGTACTGTTCTGTGTTCTGTGTTCTCACTCTGTCGGACTCTGTACCGTTCTATGTTCTGTATTCTCACTCTGTCGGTGTCTGTATCGTTCTGTGTTCTAACTCTGTCGGTGTATGTACCGTTCCATGTTCTTTCTTCTCACTCTGTGGGTCTCTGTACCGTTCTATGTTCTGTGTTCTCACTCTGTCGGTCTCTGTCCCGTTCTTTGTTCTGTGTCCTTACACTGTCGGACTGTGTACCGATCTATGTCCTGTGTTCTCACTGTGTCGGTCTCTGTACCGTTCTATGAACTGTGTTCTCATTCTGTCGGTCTCTGTACCGTTCTATGTTCTGTGTTCTCACTCTGTCGGTCTCTGTACCGTTCTATGTTCTGTGTTCTCAATATGTCGGTCTGTGTACCGTTCTATGACCTGTGTCCTCACTCTGTCGGTGTCTGTACTGTTCTATGTTCTGCCTTCTCACTCTGTCGGTCTCTGTACCATTCTTTCTTCTGTGTTCTCACACTGTCGGTCTCTGTACCATTCTATGTTCTGTGTTCTCACACTGTCGGACTCTGTACCGATCTATGTCCTGTGTTCTCACTCTGTCGATGTCTGTACCGTTCTATGTTCTGTGTTCTCACTCTGTCGGTCTCTGTACCGTTCTATGTTCTGTGTTGTCACTCTGTCGGTGTCTCTACCGTTCTATGTTCTGTGTTCTCACTCGGTCGGTCTCTGCACCGTTCTATTTTCTGTGTTCTCACTCTTTCGGTCTCTGTACTTTTCTATGTTCTGTGTTCTCACTCTGTCGGTCTCTGTACCGTTCTATCTTCTGTGTTCTCACTCTGTCGGTCTCTGTACCGTTCTATGTTCGGTGTTCTCACTGTGTCGGTCTCTGTACCATTCTATGTTCTGTGTTCTCACTCTGTCGGTCTCTGTACCGTTCTATTTTCTTTGTTCTCACTCTGTTGGTCTCTGTTCCGTTCTATGATCTGTGTTCTCTCCCTGTCGGTCTCTGTACCGTTCTATGTTCAGTGTTCTAACTCTGTCGGTGTCTGTACCATTCTATGTTCTGTGTTCTCACACTGTCGGACTCTGTACCGATCTATGTTCTGTGTTCTCACTCTGTTGGTGTCTGTACTGTTCTGTGATCTGTGTTCTCACTCTGTCGGTCTCTGTACCATTCTATGTTCTGTGTTCTCACTCTGTCGGTCTCTGTACCGTTCTATGTTCTGTGTTCTCACTCTGTCGGTCTCTGTACTGTTCAATGTTCTGTGTTCTCACTCTGACGGTCTCTGTACCGTTCTATGTTCTGTGTTCTCACTCTGTCGGTCTCTGTACCGTTCTATGATCTGTGTTCTAACTCTGTCTGTGTCTGTACAGTTCTATGATCTGTGTTCTCACTCTATCGGTCTCTGTACCGTTCTATGATCTGTGTTCTAACTCTGTCGTTGTCTGTACACTTCTATGTTCTGTGTTCTCACTCTTTCGGTCTCTGTCCCGTTCTATGTTCTGTGTTCTAACTGTGCCCTGTCCGTATTGTTCTATGATCTGTGTTCTCACACAGACGGTCTGTGTACCGTTCTCTGTTCTGTGTTCTCACTCTGTCGGTCTCTGTACCATTCTATGTTCTATGTTCTTTGTTCTCACACTATCGGACTCTGTACCGATCTATGATATGTGTTCTCACTCTGTCGGTCTCTGTACAGTTCTATGATATGTGTTCTCACTCTTTCGGTCTGTGTACCGTTCTATGTTCTGTGTTCTCACTCTGTCGGTCTCTGTTCCGATCTGTGTTCTGTGTTCTAACTCTGTCGGTGTCTGTACCGTTCTATGTTCTCTGTTCTCAATCTGTCGGTGTCTGTACTGTTCTATGATCTGTGTTCTCACTCTTTCCGTCACCGTACTGTTCTATGTTCTGTGTTCTCACTCTTTCGGTCTCTGTACTGTTCGATGTTCTGTGTTCTCACTCTGTCGGTCTCTGTACCGTTCTATGTTCTGTGTTCTCACTCTGTCAGTCTCTTTACCGATCTGTGTCCTGTATTCTCACTCTGTCGGTGTCTGTACCGTTCTATGTTCTGTACTCTCACTCTGTCGGTCTCTGTACTGTTCTATGTTCTGTGTTCTCACTCTGTCGGTCTCTGTCCCGTTCTATATTCTGTGTTCTCACACTGTCGGACTGTGTACCGTTCTATGTTCTGTGTTCTCACTCTGTCAGTCTCTGTACCGTTCTATGTTCTGTGTTCTCACTTTGTCGGTCTCTGTACCATTCCATGTTCTGTGTTCTCACTCTGTCGGTCTCTGTACTGTTCTGTGTTCACACTCTTTCGGTCTCTGTGCTGTTCTGTGTTCTGTGTTCTCACTCTGTCGGACTCTGTACCGTTCTGTGTTCTGTGTTCTCACTCTGTCGGTCTCTGTACCGTTCTGTGTTGTAACTCTGTCGGTGTCTGTACCGTTCTATGTTCTGTGTTCTCACTTTGTTGGTCTCTGTACCGTTCCATGTTCTTTTTTCTCACTCTGTGGGTCTCTGTACCGTTCTGTGTTCTGTGTTCTCACACTGTCGGACTCTGTACCGATCTGTGTCCTGTGTTCTCACTCTGTCGGTGTCTGTACTGTTCTGTGGTATGTGTTCTAACTATGTCGTTCTCTGTACTGTTCTATGTTCTGTGTTCTTACTCTGCCTGTCTCTGTACCGTTTTATGTTCTGTGTTCTCACTCTGTCGGTCTCTGTACCATTCTATTTTCTTTGTTCTCACTCTGTTAGTCTCTGTTCCGTTCTATGATCTGTGTTCTCTCCCTGCCGTTCTCTGTACCGTTCTATGTTCAGTGTTCTAACTCTGTCGGTGTCTGCACCATTCTATGTTCTGTGTTCTCACACTGTCGGACTCTGTACCGTTCTGTGTCCTGTGTTCTCACTCTGTCGGTCTCTGTACCGTTCTATGATCTGTGTTCTAACTCTGTCGGTGTCTGTACAGTTCTATGATCTGTGTTCTCACTCTATCGGTCTCTGTACCGTTCTATGATCTGTGTTCTAACTCTGTCGGTGTCTGTACAGTTCTATGTTCTGTGTTCTCACTCTGTCGGTCTCTCTCCCGTTCTATGTTCTGTGTTCTCACACTGTCGGACTGTGTACCAATCTATGTCCTGTGTTCTCACTGTGTCGGTGTCTGTACCGTTCTGTGTTCTGTGTTCTAACTCTGTCGGTGTCTGTACCGTTCTGTGTTCTGTGTTCTAACTCTATCGGTGTCTGTACCGTTCTATGTTCTGTGTTCTCACTTTGTTGGTCTCTGTACCGTTCCATGTTCCTTTTTCTCACTCTGTGGGTCTCGGTACCGTTCTATGTTCTGTGTTCTCACTCTTTCGGTCTGTGTACCTTTCTATGTTCTGTGTCTCACTCCGTCGGACTCTGTACCGTTCTCTGTTCTGTATTCTCAGTCTCTCGGTCTGTGTATCGTTCTATGTTCTGTGTTCTCACTCTGTCGGTGTCTGTACCGTTCTATGATCTGTGTTCTCACTCTGTCGTTCCCTGTACCATTCTGTGTTCTCTGTTCTCACTCTGTCGGTCTCTGTACCGTTCTATGTTCTGTGTTCTCACTATGTCTTTCTCTGTACCATTCTACGTTCTGTATTCTCACTCTGTTCGTCTCTGTACTGTTCTATGTTCTGGGTTCTCACTCTGTCGGTCTCTGTACCGGTCTATGTTCTGTGTTCTCACTCTGTCGGTCTCTGTACTGTTCTATGTTCTGTGTTCTCCCTCTGTCGGTCTCTGTACCATTCTATGTTCTGTGTTCTCACACTGTTGATCTCTGTACCGATCTATATCCTGTGTTCTCACTCTGTCGATGTCTGTACCATTCTATGTTCTGTGTTCTCACTCTGTCGGTCTCTGTACCGTTCTGTGTTCTGTATTCTCACTCTGTCGGTGTCTGTACCGTTCGTGTTCTGTGTTCTAACTCTGTCGGTGTCTGTACCGTTCTATGTTCTGTGTTCTCACTCTGTCGGTCTCTGTACTGTTCCAAGATCTGTGTTTTCACTCTGTACGTCTCTGTACCATTCTATGTTCTGCGTTCTTACTCTGTCGTTGCCTGTACCGTTCTATGATCTGTGTTCTCAGTCTGTACGTCTCTATACCGTTCTATGTTCTGTGTTCTCACTCTGTCGGTGTCTGTACTGTTCTATGAAATGTGTTCTCACTCTTTCGGTGTCTGTACTGCTCTATGTTCTGTGTTCTCACTCTGTCGGTGTCTGTACCGTTCTATGTTCTGTGTTCTCACTGTGTTGGTCTCTGTACCGTTCCATGTTCTTTTTTCTCACTCTGTGGGTCTCTGTACCGTTCTATGTTCTGTGTTCTCACTCTGTCGGTCTCTGTCCCGTTCTATGTTCTGTGTTCTCACACTGTCGGACTGTGTACCGATCTATGTCCTGTGTTCTCACTGTGTCGGTCTCTGTACCGTTCTATGATCTGTGTTCTCATTCTGTCGGTCTCTGTACCGTTCTATGTTCTGTGTTCTCACTCTGGCGGTCTCTGTACCGTTCTATGTTCTGTGTTCTCAATATGTCGGTCTGTGTACCGTTCTATGACCTGTGTCCTCACTCTGTCGGTGTCTGTAGTGTTCTATGTTCTGCCTTCTCACTCTGTCGGTCTCTGTACCATTCTATGTTCTGTGTTCTCACACTGTCGGACTCTGTACCATTCTATGTTCTGTGTTCTCACTCTGTCGATCTCTGTACTGTTCAATGTTCTGTGTTCTCACTCTGACGGTCTCTGTACCGTTCTATGTTCTGTGTTCTCACTCTGTCGGTCTCTGTACCGTTCTATGATCTGTGTTCTAACTCTGTCGGTGTCTGTACAGTTCTATGATCTGTGTTCTCACTCTATTGGTCTCTGTACCGTTCTATGATCTGTGTTCTAACTCTGTCGGTGTCTGTACAGTTCTATGTTCTGTGTTCTCACTCTGTCTCTCTCCCGTTCTATGTTCTGTGTTCTCACACTGTCGGACTGTGTACTGATCTATGTCCTGTGTTCTCACTGTGTCGGTCTGTGTACCGTTCTATGATCTGTGTTCTCACTCTGTCGGTCTCTGTACCGTTCTCTGTTCTGTGTTCTAACTGTGTCCGTGTCCGTATTGTTCTATGATCTGTATTCTCACACAGACGGTCTGTGTACCGTTCTATATTCTGTGTTCTCACTTTGTCGGTCTCTGTACCATTCTATGTTCTTTGATCTCACACTGTCGGACTCTGTACCGATCTATGTTCTGTGTTCTCACTCTGTCGGTCTCTGTACTGTTCTATGATATGTCTTCTCACTCTTTCGGTCTGTGTACTGTTCGATGTTCTGTGTTCTCACTCTGTCGGTCTCTGTACCGTTCTATGTTCTCTGTTCTCACTCTGTCTGTCTCTGTACTGTTCTATGTTCTGTGTTCTCACTCTTTCGGTCTCTGTACTGTTCGATGTTCTGTGTTCTCACTCTGTCGGTCTCTGTACCGTTCTATGTTCTGTGTTCTCACTCTGTCAGTCTCTGTACCGTTCTGTGTTCTGTGTTCTCACTTTGTCGGTCTCTGTATGTTCTGTGTTCTGTGTTCTCACTCTGTCGGACTCTGTACCGTTCTATGTTCTGTATTCTCACTCTGTCGGTGTCTGTACCGTTCTGTGTTCTGTGTTCTAACTCTGTCGGTGTCTGTACCGTTCTGTGTTCTGTGTTCTAACTCTATCGGTGTCTGTACCGTTCTATGTTCTGTGTTCTCACTTTGTTGGTCTCTGAACCGTTCCATGTTCTTTTTTCTCACTCTGTGGGTCTCGGTACCGTTCTATGTTCTGTGGTCTCACTCTTTCGGTCTGTGTACCTTTCTATGTTCTGTGTCTCACTCCGTCGGACTCTGTACCGTTCTCTGTTCTGTATTCTCAGTCTCTCGGTCTGTGTACCGTTCTATGTTCTGTGTTCTCACTCTGTCGGTGTCTGTACCATTCTATGATCTGTGTTCTCACTCTGTCGTTCTCTGTACCATTCTATGTTCTGTGTTCTCACTCTGTCGGTCTCTGTACCGTTCTATGTTCTGTGTTCTCACTATGTCTGTCTCTGTACCATTCTACGTTCTGTGTTCTCATTCTGTTCGTCTCTGTACTGTTCTATGTTCTGGGTTCTCACTCTGTCGGTCTCTGTACCGGTTTATGTTCTGTGTTCTCACTCTGTCGGTCTCTGTACTGTTCTATGTTCTGTGTTCTCCCTCTGTCGGTCTCTGTACCATTCTATGTTCTGTGTTCTCACACTGTTGATCTCTGTACCGATCTATATCCTGTGTTCTCACTCTGTCGATGTCTGTACCATTCTATGTTCTGTGTTCTCACTCTGTCGGTCTCTGTACCGTTCTGTGTTCTGTATTCTCACTCTGTCGGTGTCTGTACCGTTCGTGTTCTGTGTTCTAACTCTGTCGGTGTCTGTACCGTTCTATGTTCTGTGTTCTCACTCTGTCGGTCTCTGTACTGTTCCAAGATCTGTGTTTTCACTCTGTACGTCTCTGTACCGTTCTATGTTCGGTGTTCTCACTCTGTCGTTGCCTGTACTGTTCTATGATCTGTGTTCTCAGTCTCTACGTCTCTGTACCGTTCTATGTTCTGTGTTCTCACTCTGTCGGTGTCTGTACCGTTCTATGTTCTGTGTTCTCACTTTGTTGGTCTCTGTACCGTTCCATGTTCTTTTTTCTCACTCTGTGGGTCTCTGTACCACTCTATGTTCTGTGTTCTCACTCTGTCGGTCTCTGTCCCGTTCTATGTTCTGTGTTCTCACACTGTCGGACTGTGTACCGATCTATGTCCTGTGTTCTCACTGTGTCGGTCTCTGTACCGTTCTGTGATCTGTGTTCTCATTCTGTCGGTCTCTGTACCGTTCTGTGTTCTGTGTTCTCACTCTGTCGGTCTCTGTACCGTTCTATGTTCTGTGTTCTCAATATGTCGGTCTGTGTACCGTTCTATGACCTGTGTCCTCACTCTGTCAGTGTCTGTACTGTTCTATGTTCTGCCTTCTCACTCTGTCGGTCTCTGTACCATTCTACGTTCTGTGTTCTCACACTGTCGGTCTCTGTACCATTCTATGTTCTGTGTTCTCACACTGTCGGACTCTGTACCGATCTATGTCCTGTGTTCTCACTCTGTCGATGTCTGTACCATTCTATGTTCTGTGTTCTCACTCTGTCGGTCTCTGTACCGTTCTGTGTTCTGTATTCTCACTCTGTCGGTGTCTGTACCGTTCGTGTTCTGTGTTCTAACTCTGTCGGTGTCTGTAACGTTCTATGTTCTGTGTTCTCACTCTGTCGGTCTCTGTACTGTTCCAAGATCTGTGTTTTCACTCTGTACGTCTCTGTACCGTTCTATGTTCTGTGTTCTCACTCTGTCGTTGCCTGTACCGTTCTATGATCTGTGTTCTCAGTCTCTACGTCTCTGTACCGTTCTATGTTCTGTGTTCTCACTCTGTCGGTGTCTGTACTGTTCTATGAAATGTGTTCTCACTCTTTCGGTCTCTGTACTGCTCTATGTTCTGTGTTCTCACTCTGTCGGTGTCTGTACCGTTCTGTCATGTGTGTTCTCACTCTGTTGGTCTCTGTACTGTTCTATGTTCTGTGTTCTCACTCTCTCCGTCTCTGTACTGTTGTATGCTCTGTGTTCTCACTCTGTCCGTCTCTGTACTGGTTCATGTTCTGTGTTCTCACTCTGACGGTCTCTGTACCGTTCTATGTTCTGTGTTCTTACTCTGTCGGTCTCTGTACCGTTCTATGATCTGTGTTCTAACTCTGTCGGTCTCTGTACTGTTCTATGATATGTGTTCTCATTCTTTCGGTCTGTGTACCGTTCTATGTTCTGTGTTCTCACTCTGTCGGTGTCTGTACCGTTCTATGTTCTGTGTTCTCACTTTGTTGGTCTCTGTACCGTTCCATGTTCTTTTTTCTCACTCTGTGGGTCTCTGTACCATTCTATGTTCTGTGTTCTCACACTGTCGGACTGTGTACCGATCTATGTCCTGTGTTCTCACTGTGTCGGTCTCTGTACCGTTCTGTGATCTGTGTTCTCATTCTGTCGGTCTCTGTACCGTTCTGTGTTCTGTGTTCTCACTCTGTCGGTCTCTGTACCGTTCTATGTTCTGTGTTCTCAATATGTCGGTCTGTGTACCGTTCTATGACCTGTGTCCTCACTCTGTCGGTGTCTGTACTGTTCTATGTTCTGCCTTCTCACTCTGTCGGTCTCTGTACCATTCTATGTTCTGTGTTCTCACACTGTCGGTCTCTGTACCATTCTACGTTCTGTGTTCTCACACTGTCGGACTCTGTACCGATCTATGTCCTGTGTTCTCACTCTGTCGATGTCTGTACCGTTCTATGTTCTGTGTTCTCACTCTGTCGGTCTCTGTACCGTTCCATGTTCTGGGTTCTCACTCTGTCGGTCTCTGTACCGGTTTATGTTCTGTGTTCTCACTCTGTCGGTCTCTGTACTGTTCTATGTTCTGTGTTCTCCCTCTGTCGGTCTCTGTACCATTCTATGTTCTGTGTTCCCACACTGTTGATCTCTGTACCGATCTATATCCTGTGTTCTTACTCTGTCGATGTCTGTACCGTTCTATGTTCTGTGTTCTCACTTTGTTGGTCTCTGTACCGTTCCATGTTCTTTTTTCTCACTCTGTGGGTCTCTGTACAATTCTATGTTCTGTGTTCTCACACTGTCGGACTGTGTACCGATCTATGTCCTGTGTTCTCACTGTGTCGGTCTCTGTACCGTTCTGTGATCTGTGTTCTCATTCTGTCGGTCTCTGTACCGTTCTGTGTTCTGTGTTCTCACTCTGTCGGTCTCTGTACCGTTCTATGTTCTGTGTTCTCAATATGTCGGTCTGTGTACCGTTCTATGACCTGTGTCCTCACTCTGTCGGTGTCTGTACTGTTCTATGTTCTGCCTTCTCACTCTGTCGGTCTCTGTACCATTCTATGTTCTGTGTTCTCACACTGTCGGTCTCTGTACCATTCTATGTTCTGTGTTCTCACACTGTCGGACTCTGTACCGATCTATGTCCTGTGTTCTCACTCTGTCGATGTCTGTACCGTTCTATGTTCTGTGTTCTCACTCTGTCGGTCTCTGTACCGTTCCATGTTCTGTGTTCTCACTCTGTCGGTGTCTCTACCGTTCTATGTTCTGTGTTCTCACTCGGTCGGTCTCTGTACCGTTCTATGTTCTGTGTTCTCACTCTTTCGGTCTCTGTACTGTTCTATGTTCTGTGTTCTCACTCTGTCGGTCTCTGTACCATTCTATCTTCTGTGTTCTCACTCTGTCGGTCTCTGTACTGTTCTATGTTCTGTGTTCTCACTCTGTCGGTCTCTGTACCATTCTATCTTCTGTGTTCTCACTCTGTCGGTCTCTGTACCATTCTATGTTCTGTGTTCTCACTCTGTCGGTCTCTGTACCGTTCTATTTTCTTTGTTCTCACTCTGTTAGTCTCTGTTCCGTTCTATGATCTGTGTTCTCTCCCTGCCGTTCTCTGTACCGTTCTATGTTCAGTGTTCTAACTCTGTCGGTGTCTGTACCATTCTATGTTCTGTGTTCTCACACTGTCGGACTCTGTACCATTCTACGTTCTGTGTTCTCACTCTGTTCGTCTCTGTACTGTTCTATGTTCTGGGTTCTCACTCTGTCGGTCTCTGTACCATTCTATGTTCTCTGTTCTCACTCTGTCGGTCTCTGTACCGTTCTATGTTCTGTGTTCTCACTATGTCTGTCTCTGTACCATTCTACGTTCTGTGTTCTCACTCTGTTCGTCTCTGTACTGTTCTATGTTCTGGGTTCTCACTCTGTCGGTCTCTGTACCGGTCTATGTTCTGTGTTCTCACTCTGTCGGTCTCTGTACTGTTCTATGTTCTGTGTTCTCCCTCTGTCGGTCTCTGTACCATTCTATGTTCTGTGTTCTCACACTGTTGATCTCTGTACCGATCTATATCCTGTGTTCTCACTCTGTCGATGTCTGTACCATTCTATGTTCTGTGTTCTCACTCTGTCGGTCTCTGTACCGTTCTGTGTTCTGTATTCTCACTATGTCGGTGTCTGTACCGTTCGTGTTCTGTGTTCTAACTCTGTCGGTGTCTGTACCGTTCTATGTTCTGTGTTCTCACTCTGTCGGTCTCTGTACTGTTCCAAGATCTGTGTTTTCACTCTGTACGTCTCTGTACCGTTCTATGTTCTGCGTTCTTACTCTGTCGTTGCCTGTACCGTTCTATGATCTGTGTTCTCAGTCTGTACGTCTCTGTACCGTTCTATGTTCTGTGTTCTCACTCTGTCGGTGTCTGTACTGTTCTATGAAATGTGTTCTCACTCTTTCGGTGTCTGTACTGCTCTATGTTCTGTGTTCTCACTCTGTCGGTGTCTGTACCGTTCTATGATGTGTGTTCTCACTCTGTTGGTCTCTGTACTGTTCTATGTTCTGTGTTCTCACTCTCTCCGTCTCTGTACTGTTGTATGCTCTGTGTTCTCACTCTGTCCGTCTCTGTACTGGTTCATGTTCTGTGTTCTCACTCTGACGGTCTCTGTACCGTTCTATGTTCTCTGTTCTCACTCTGTCGGTCTCTGTACCGTTCTATGATCTGTGTTCTAACTCTGTCGGTCTCTGTACTGTTCTATGATATGTGTTCTCACTCTTTCGGTCTGTGTACCGTTCTATGTTCTGTGTTCTCACTCTGTCGGTGTCTGTACCGTTCTATGTTCTGTGTTCTCACTGTGTTGGTCTCTGTACCGTTCCATGTTCTTTTTTCTCACTCTGTGGGTCTCTGTACCGTTCTATGTTCTGTGTTCTCACTCTGTCGCTCTCTGTCCCGTTCTATGTTCTGTGTTCTCACACTGTCGGACTGTGTACCGATCTATGTCCTGTGTTCTCACTGTGTCGGTCTCTGTACCGTTCTATGATCTGTGTTCTCATTCTATCGGTCTCTGTACCGTTCTATGTTCTGTGTTCTCACTCTGGCGGTCTCTGTACCGTTCTATGTTCTGTGTTCTCAATATGTCGGTCTGTGTACCGTTCTATGACCTGTGTCCTCACTCTGTCGGTGTCTGTAGTGTTCTATGTTCTGCCTTCTCACTCTGTCGGTCTCTGTACCATTCTATGTTCTGTGTTCTCACACTGTCGGACTCTGTACCATTCTATGTTCTGTGTTCTCACTCTGTCGATCTCTGTACTGTTCAATGTTCTGTGTTCTCACTCTGACGGTCTCTGTACCGTTCTATGTTCTGTGTTCTCACTCTGTCGGTCTCTGTACCGTTCTATGATCTGTGTTCTAACTCTGTCAGTGTCTGTACAGTTCTATGATCTGTGTTCTCACTCTATTGGTCTCTGTACCGTTCTATGATCTGTGTTCTAACTCTGTCGGTGTCTGTACAGTTCTATGTTCTGTGTTCTCACTCTGTCTCTCTCCCGTTCTATGTTCTGTGTTCTCACACTGTCGGACTGTGTACCGATCTATGTCCTGTGTTCTCACTGTGTCGGTCTCTGTACCGTTCTATGATCTGTGTTCTCACTCTGTCGGTCTCTGTACCGTTCTCTGTTCTGTGTTCTAACTGTGTCCGTGTCCGTATTGTTCTATGATCTGTATTCTCACACAGACGGTCTGTGTACCGTTCTATGTTCTGTGTTCTCACTTTGTCGGTCTCTGTACCATTCTATGATCTTTGATCTCACACTGTCGGACTCTGTACCGATCTATGTTCTGTGTTCTCACTCTGTCGGTCTCTGTACTGTTCTATGATATGTGTTCTCACTCTTTCAGTCTGTGTACCGTTCTATGTTCTGTGTTCTCACTCTGTCGGTCTCTGTTCCGATCTATGTTCTGTGTTCTCACTCTGTCGGTCTCTGTACCGTTCTGTGTTCTGTGTTCTAACTCTGTCGGTGTCTGTACTGTTCTATGATCTGTTTTCTCACTCTTTCGGTCACCGTACTGTTCTATGTTCTGTCTTCTCACTCTTTCGGTCTGTGTACTGTTCGATGTTCTGTGTTCTCACTCTGTCGGTCTCTGTACCGTTCTATGTTCTCTGTTCTCACTCTGTCAGTCTCTGTACTGTTCTATGTTCTGTGTTCTCACTCTTTCGGTCTCTGTACTGTTCGATGTTCTGTGTTCTCACTCTGTCGGTCTCTGTACCGTTTTATGTTCTGTGTTCTCACTCTGTCAGTCTCTGTACCGTTCTGTGTTCTGTGTTCTCACTTTGTCGGTCTCTGTATGTTCTGTGTTCTGTGTTCTCACTCTGTCGGACTCTGTACCGTTCTATGTTCTGTATTCTCACTCTGTCGGTGTCTGTACCGTTCTGTGTTCTGTGTTCTAACTCTGTCGGTGTCTGTACCGTTCTGTGTTCTGTGTTCTAACTCTATCGGTGTCTGTACCGTTCTATGTTCTGTGTTCTCACTTTGTTGGTCTCTGTACCGTTCCATATTCTTTTTTCTCACTCTGTGGGTCTCGGTACCGTTCTATGTTCTGTGTTCTCACTCTTTCGGTCTGCGTACCTTTCTATGTTCTGTGTCTCACTCCGTCGGACTCTGTACCGTTCTCTGTTCTGTATTCTCAGTCTCTCGGTCTGTGTACCGTTCTATGTTCTGTGTTCTCACTCTGTCGGTGTCTGTACCATTCTATGATCTGTGTTCTCACTCTGTCGTTCTCTGTACCATTCTATGTTCTGTGTTCTCACTCTGTCGGTCTCTGTACCGTTCTATGTTCTGTGTTCTCACTATGTCTGTCTCTGTACCATTCTACGTTCTGTGTTCTCATTCTGTTCGTCTCTGTACTGTTCTATGTTCTGTGTTCTCACACTGTCGGACTCTGTACCATTCTATGTTCTGTGTTCTCACTCTGTCGATCTCTGTACTGTTCAATGTTCTGTGTTCTCACTCTGACGGTCTCTGTACCGTTCTATGATCTGTGTTCTAACTCTGTCGGTGTCTGTACAGTTCTATGATCTGTGTTCTCACTCTATCGGTCTCTGTACCGTTCTTTGATCTGTGTTCTAACTCTGTCGGTGTCTGTACAGTTCTATGTTCTGTGTTCTCACTCTGTCTCTCTCCCGTTCTATGTTCTGTGTTCTCACACTGTCGGACTGTGTACCGATCTATGTCCTGTGTTCTCACTGTGTCGGTCTCTGTACCGTTCTATGATTTGTGTTCTCACTCTGTCGGTCTCTGTACCGTTCTCTGTTCTGTGTTCTAACTGTGTCCGTGTCCGTATTGTTCTATGATCTGTATTCTCACACAGACGGTCTGTGTACCGTTCTATGTTCTGTGTTCTCACTTTGTCGGTCTCTGTACCATTCTATGTTCTTTGTTCTCACACTGTCAGACTCTGTACCGATCTATGTTCTGTGTTCTCACTCTGTCGGTCTCTGTACTGTTCTATGATATGTGTTCTCACTCTTTCAGTCTGTGTACCGTTCTATGTTCTTTTTTCTCACTCTGTCGGTCTCTGTCCCGTTCTATGTTCTGTGTTCTCACACTGTCGGTCTCTGTACCGTTCTATGTTCTGTGTTCTCAATATGTCGGTCTGTGTACCGTTCTATGACCTGTGTCCTCACTCTGTCGGTGTCTGTACTGTTCTATGTTCTGCCTTCTCACTCTGTCGGTCTCTGTACCATTCTATGTTCTGTGTTCTCACACTGTCGGTCTCTGCACCATTCTATGTTCTGTGTTCTCACACTGTCGGACTCTGTACCGATCTATGTCCTGTGTTCTCACTCTGTCGATGTCTGTACCGTTCTATGTTCTGTGTTCTCACTCTGTCGGTCTCTGTACCGTTCTATGTTCTGTGTTCTCACTCTGTCGGTGTCTCTACCATTCTATGTTCTGTGTTCTCACTCGGTCGGTCTCTGTACCGTTCTATGTTCTGTGTTCTCACTCTTTCGGTCTCTGTACTGTTCTATGTTCTGTGTTGTCACTCTGTCGGTCTCTGTACCGTTCTATTTTCTTTGTTCTCATTCTGTTAGTCTCTGTTCCGTTCTATGATCTGTGTTCTAACTCTGTCGGTGTCTGTACAGTTCTATGATCTGTGTTCTCACTCTATCGGTCTCTGTACCGTTCTATGATCTGTGTTCTAACTCTGTCAGTGTCTGTACAGTTCTATGTTCTGTGTTCTCACTCTGTCTCTGTCCCGTTCTATGTTCTGTGTTCTCACACTGTCGGACTATGTACCGATCTATGTCCTGTGTTCTCACTGTGTCGGTCTCTGTACCGTTCTATGATCTGTGTTCTCACTCTGTCGGTCTCTGTACCGTTCTCTGTTCTGTGTTCTAACTGTGTCCGTGTCCGTATTGTTCTATGATCTGTATTCTCACACAGACGGTCTGTGTACCGTTCTATTTTCTGTGTTCTCACTCTGTCGGTCTCTGAACCATTCTATGTTCTTTGTTCTCACACTGTCGGACTCTGTACCGATCTATGATATGTGTTCTCACTCTGTCGGTCTCTGTACTGTTCTATGATATGTGTTCTCACTCTTTCGGTCTGTGTACCGTTCTATGTTCTGTGTTCTCACTCTGTCGGTGTCTGTACCGTTCTATGTTCGGTGTTCTCACTTTGTTGGTCTCTGTACCGTTCCATGTTCTTTTTTCTCACTCTGTGGGTCTCTGTACCGTTCTATGATCTGTGTTCTCATTCTCTCGGTCTCTGTACCGTTCTATGTTCTGTGTTCTCACTCTGTCGGTCTCTGTACCGTTCTATGTTCTGTGTTCTCAATATGTCGGTCTGTGTACCGTTCTATGACCTGTGTCCTCACTCTGTCGGTGTCTGTACTGTTCTATGTTCTGCCTTCTCACTCTGTCGGTCTCTGTACCATTCTATGTTCTGTGTTCTCACACTGTCGGACTCTGTACCGATCTATGTCCTGTGTTCTCACTCTGTCGATGTCTGTACCGTTCTATGTTCTGTGTTCTCACACTGTCGGTGTCTCTACCGTTCTATGTTCTGTGTTCTCACTCGGTCGGTCTCTGTACTGTTCTATTTTCTGTGTTCTCACTCTTTCGGTCTCTGTACTGTTCTATGTTCTGTGTTCTCAATCTGTCGGTCACTGTACCGTTCTATCTTCTGTGTTCTCACTCTGTCGGTCTCTGTACCGTTCTATGTTCTGTGTTCTCACTCTGTCGGTCTCTGTACCGTTCTATTTTCTTTGTTCTCACTCTGTTAGTCTCTGTTCCGTTCTATGATCTGTGTTCTCTCCCTGCCGTTCTCTGTACCGTTCTATGTTCAGTGTTCTAACTCTGTCGGTGTCTGTACCATTCTATGTTCTGTGTTCTCACACTGTCGGACTCTGTACCGATCTATGTTCTGTGTTCTCACTCTGTTGGTGTCTGTACTGTTCTGTGATCTGTGTTCTCACTCTGTCGGTCTCTGTACCATTCTATGTTCTGTGTTCTCACTCTGTCGATCTCTGTACTGTTCAATGTTCTGTGTTCTCACTCTGACGGTCTCTGTACCGTTCTATGTTCTGTGTTCTCACTCTGTCGGTCTCTGTACCGCTCTATGATCTGTGTTCTAACTCTGTCGGTGTCTGTACAATTCTATGATCTGTGTTCTCACTCTATCGGTCTCTGTACCGTTCTATGATCTGTGTTCTCACTATGTCGGTCTCTGTACCATTCTACGTTCTGTGTTCTCACTCTGTTCGTCTCTGTACTGTTCTATGTTCTGTGTTCTCACTCTGTCGGTCTCTGTACCATTCTATGTTCTGTGTTCTCACACTGTTGCTCTTTGTACCGATCTATGTCCTGTGTTCTCACTCTGTCGATGTCTGTACCATTCTATGTTCTGTGTTCTCACTCTGTCGGTCTCTGTACCGTTCTGTGTTCTGTATTCTCACTCTGTCGGTGTCTGTACCGTTCGTGTTCTGTGTTCTAACTCTGTCGGTGTCTCTACCGTTCTATGTTCTGTGTTCTCACTCTGTCGGTCTCTGTACTGTTCCAAAATCTGTGTTTTCACTCTGTACGTCTCTGTACCGTTCTATGTCCTGTGTTCTCACTGTGTCGGTCTGTGTACCGTTCTATGACCAGTGTCCTCACTCTGTCGGTGTCTGTACTGTTCTATGTTCTGCCTTCTCACTCTGTCGGTCTCTGTACCATTCTATGTTCTGCGTTCTCACACTGTCGGTCTCTGTACCATTCTATGTTCTGTGTTCTCACACTGTCGGACTCTGTACCGTTCTGTGTTCTGTGTTCTCACACTGTCAGTCTCTGTACCGTTCTATGTTCTGTGTTCTCACTATGTCGGTCTCTGTACCATTCTACGTTCTGTGTTCTCACTCTCTTCGTCCCTGTACTGTTCTATGTTCTGGGTTCTCACTCTGTCGGTCTCTGTACCGGTTTATGTTCTGTGTTCTCACTCTGTCGGTCTCTGTACTGTTCTGTGTTCTGTGTTCTCCCTCTGTCGGTCTCTGTACCATTCTATGTTCTGTGTTCTCACACTGTTGATCTCTGTACCGATCTATGTCCTGTGTTCTCACTCTGTCGATGTCTGTACCATTCTATGTTCTGTGTTCTCACTCTGTCGGTCTCTGTACCGTTCTGTGTTCTGTATTCTCACTCTGTCGGTGTCTGTACCGTTCGTGTTCTGTGTTCTAACTCTGTCGGTGTCTGTACCGTTCTATGTTCTGTGTTCTCACTCTGTCGGTGTCTGTACTGTTCCAAGATCTGTGTTTTCACTCTGTACGTCTCCGTACCGTTCTATGTTCTGTGTTCTCACTCTGTCGTTGCCTGTACCGTTCTATGATCTGTGTTCTCAGTCTGTACGTCTCTGTACCGTTCTATGTTCTGTGTTCTCACTCTGTCGGTGTCTGTACTGTTCTATGGAATGTGTTCTCACTCTTTCGGTCTCTGTACTGCTCTGTGTTCTGTGTTCTCATTCTGTCGGTGTCTGTACTGTTCTATGATGTGTGTTCTCACTCTGTTGGTCTCTGTATTGTTCTATGTTCTGTGTTCTCACTCTCTCCGTCTCTGTACTGTTGTATGCTCTGTGTTCTCACTCTGTCCGTCTCTGTACTGGTTCATGTTCTGTGTTCTCACTCTGACGGTCTCTGTACCGTTCTATGATCTGTGTTCTAACTCTGTCGGTGTCTGTTCAGTTCTATGATCTGTGTTCTCACTCTATCGGTCTGTGTACCGTTCTATGATCTGTGTTCTCACTCTTTCGGTGTCTGTACAGTTCTATGTTCTGTGTTCTCACTCTGTCGGTCTCTGTCCCGTTCTATGTTCTGTGTTCTCACACTGTCGGACTGTGTACCGATCTATGTCCTGTGTTCTCACTATGTCGGTCTCTGTACCGTTCTATGATCTGTGTTCTCACTCTGTTGGTCTCTGTACCGTTCTCTGTTCTGTGTTCTAACTGTGTCCGTGACCGTATTATTCTATGATCTGTGTTCTCACGCAGACGGTCTGTGTACCGTTCTATGTTCTGTGTTCTCACTCTGTCGGTCTCTGAACCATTCTATGTTCTTTGTTCTCACACTGTCGGACTCTGTACCGATCTATGATATGTGTTCTCACTCTGTCGGTCTCTGTACTGTTCTATGATATGTGTTCTCACTCTTTCGGTCTGTGTACCGTTCTATGTTCTGTGTTCTCACACTGTCGGACTCTGTACCGATCTATGTTCTGTGTTCTCACTCTGTTGCTGTCTGTACTGTTCTGTGATCTGTGTTCTCACTCTGTCGGTCTCTGTACCATTCTATGTTCTGTGTTCTCACTCTGTCGGTCTCTGTACCGTTCTATGTTCTGTGTTCTCACTCTGTTGGTCTCTGTACCGCTCTATGATCTGTGTTCTAACTCTGTCGGTGTCTGTACAATTCTATGATCTGTGTTCTCACTCTATCGGTCTCTGTACCGTTCTATGATCTGTGTTCTAACTCTGTCGGTGTCTGTACAGTTCTATGTTCTGTGTTCTCACACTGTCGGACTGTGTTCCGATCTATGTCCTGTGTTCTCACTGTGTCGGTCTCTGTACCGTACTATGATCTGTGTTCTCACTCTGTCGGTCTCTGTACCGTTCTCTGTTCTTTGTTCTAACTGTGTCCGTGTCCGTATTGTTCTATGATCTGTATTCTCACACAGACGGTCTGTGTACCGTTCTATGTTCTGTGTTCTCACTCTGTCGGTCTCTGTACCATTCTATGTTCTTTGTTCTCACACTGTCGGACTCTGTACCTATCTATGTTCTGTGTTCTCACTCTGTCGGTCTCTGTACTGTTCTATGATATGTGTTCTCACTCTTTCGGTCTGTGTACCGTTCTATGTTCTGTGTTCTCACTCTGTCGGTCTCTGTTCCGATCTATGTTCTGTGTTCTCACTCTGTCGGTCTCTGTTCCGATCTATGTTCTGTGTTCTCACTCTGTCGGTCTCTGTACCGTTCTGTGTTCTGTGTTCTAACTCTGTCGGTGTCTGTACTGTTCTATGATCTGTTTTCTCACTCTTTCGGTCACCGTACTGTTCTATGTTCTGTGTTCTCACTCTTTCGGTCTCTGTACTGTTCGATGTTCTGTGTTCTCACTCTGTCGGTCTCTGTCCCGTTCTATGTTCTGTGTTCTCACTCTGTCAGTCTCTGTACTGTTCTATGTCCTGTGTTCTCACTCTTTCGATCTCTGTACTGTTCGATGTTCTGTGTTCTCACTCTGTCGGTCTCTGTACCGTTCTATGTTCTGTGTTCTCACTCTGTCAGTCTCTGTACCGTTCTATGTTCTGTGTTCTCACTTTGTCGGTCTCTGTACTGTTCTATGTTCTGTGTTCTCACTCTTTCGGTCTCTGTACTGTTCTGTGTTCTGTGTTCTCACTCTGTCGGACTCTGTACCGTTCTATGTTCTGTATTCTCACTCTGTCGGTGTCTGTACCGTTCTGTGTTCTGTGTTCTAACTCTGTCGGTGTCTGTACCGTTCTGTGTTCTGTGTTCTAACTCTGTCGGTGTCTGTACCGTTCTATGTTCTCTGTTCTCACTTTGTTGGTCTCTGTACCGTTCCATGTTCTTTTTTCTCACTCTGTGGGTCTCTGTACCGTTCTATGTTCTGTGTTCTCACTCTTTCGGTCTGTGTACCTTTCTATGTTCTGTGTCTCACTCCGTCGGACTCTGTACCGTTCTCTGTTCTGTATTCTCAGTCTGTTGGTCTGTGTACCGTTCTATGTTCTGTGTTCTCACTCTGTCGGTGTCTGTACCGTTCTATGATCTGTGTTCTCACTCTGTCGTTCTCTGTACCATTCTATGTTCTGTGTTCTCACTCTGTCGGTCTCTGTACCGTTCTATGTTCTGTGTTCTCACTATGTCGGTCTCTGTACCATTCTACGTTCTGTGTTCTCACTCTGTTCGTCTCTGTACTGTTCTATGTTCTGGGTTCTCACTCTGTCGGTCTCTGTACCATTCTATGTTCTGTGTTCTCACACTGTTGATCTCTGTACCGATCTATGTACTGTGTTCTCACTCTGTCGATGTCTGTACCATTCTATGTTCTGTGTTCTCACTCTGTCGGTCTCTGTACCGTTCTGTGTTCTGTATTCTCACTCTGTCGGTGTCTGTACCGTTCGTGTTCTGTGTTCTAACTCTGTCGGTGTCTGTACCGTTCTATGTTCTGTGTTCTCACTCTGTCGGTCTCTGTACTGTTCCAAGATCTGTGTTTTCATTCTGTACGTCTCTGTACCGTTCTATGTTCTGTGTTCTCACTCTGTCGTTGCCTGTACCGTTCTATGATCTGTGTTCTCAGTCTGTACGTCTCTGTACCGTTCTATGTTCTGTGTTCTCACTCTGTCGGTGTCTGTACTGTTCTATGAAATGTGTTCTCACTCTTTCGGTCTCTGTCCTGCTCTATGTTCTGTGTTCTCACTCTGTTGGTGTCTGTACCGTTCTATGATGTGTGTTCTCACTCTGTTTGTCTCTGTACTGGTTCATGTTCTGTGTTCTCACTCTGTCGGTCTCTCTACCATTCTATGTTCTGTGTTCTCACACTGTCGGACTCTGTACCGCTCTATGTCCTGTGTTCTCACTCTGTCGGTGTCTGTACCGTTCTATGTTCTGTGTTCTCACTCTGTCGGTCTCTGTACCGTTCTATGTTCTGTATTCTCACTCTGTCGGTCTCTGTACCGTTCTATGATCTGTATTCTCACTCTGTCGGTCTCTGTACCGTTCTATGTTCTGTGTTCTCACTCTGGCTGTCTCTGTACCATACTGTGATCTGTGTTCTCACACTGTCGGACTCTGTACCGATCTGTGTCCTGTGTTCTCACTCTGTCGGTGTCTGTACTGTTCTGTGGTATGTGTTCTAACTGTGTCGTTCTCTGTACTGTTCTGTGTTCTGTGTTCTCACTGTTTCGGTCTCTGTACTGTTCTATGTTCTGTGTTCTTTCTCTGTCGGTCGCTGTACCATTCTATGTTCTGTGTTCTCACTCTGTCAGTCTCTGTACCGTTCTATGTTCTGTGTTCTCACTTTGTCGGTCTCTGTACTGTTCTATGTTCTGTGTTCTCACTCTTTCGGTCTCTGTACTGTTCTGTGTTCTGTGTTCTCACTCTGTCGGACTCTGTACCGTTCTATGTTCTGTATTCTCACTCTGTCGGTGTCTGTACCGTTCTGTGTTCTGTGTTCTAACTCTGTCGGTGTCTGTACCGTTCTGTGTTCTGTGTTCTAACTCTGTCGGTGTCTGTACCGTTCTATGTTCTGTGTTCTCACTTTGTTGGTCTTTGTACCGTTCCATGTTCTTTTTTCTCACTCTGTGGGTCTCTGTACCGTTCTGTGTTCTGTGTTCTCACTCTTTCGGTCTGTGTACCTTTCTATGTTCTGTGTCTCACTCCCTCGGACTCTGTACCGTTCTCTGTTCTGTATTCTCAGTCTGTTGGTCTGTGTACCGTTCTATGTTCTGTGTTCTCACTCTGTCGGTGTCTGTACCGTTCTATGATCTGTGTTCTCACTCTGTCGTTCTCTGTACCATTCTATGTTCTGTGTTCTCACTCTGTCGGTCTCTGTACCGTTCTATGTTCTGTGTTCTCACTATGTCGGTCTCTGTACCATTCTACGTTCTGTGTTCTCACTCTGTTCGTCTCTGTACTGTTCTATGTTCTGGGTTCTCACTCTGTCGGTCTCTGTACCGGTTTATGTTCTGTGTTCTCCCTCTGTCGGTCTCTGTACCATTCTATGTTCTGTGTTCTCACACTGTTGATCTCTGTACCGATCTATGTACTGTGTTCTCACTCTGTCGATGTCTGTACCATTCTATGTTCTGTGTTCTCACTCTGTCGGTCTCTGTACCGTTCTGTGTTCTGTATTCTCACTCTGTCGGTGTCTGTACCGTTCTTGTTCTGTGTTCTAACTCTGTCGGTGTCTGTACCGTTCTATGTTCTGTGTTCTCACTCTGTCGGTCTCTGTACTGTTCCAAGATCTGTGTTTTCATTCTGTATGTCTCTGTACCGTTCTATGTTCTGTGTTCTCACTCTGTCGTTGCCTGTACCGTTCTATGATCTGTGTTCTCAGTCTGTACGTCTCTGTACCGTTCTATGTTCTGTGTTCTCACTCTGGCTGTCTCTGTACCATACTGTGATCTGTGTTCTCATTCTGTCTGTCTCTGTCCCGTTCTATGATCTGTGTTCTAACTCTGTCGGTCTCTGTAGTCTTCCATGTTCTGTGTTCTCACTCTTTCGGGCTCTGTACTGTTCTATGTTCTGTGTTCTCACACTGTCGGACTCTGTACCGATCTGTGTCCTGTGTTCTCACTCTGTCGGTGTCTGTACTGTTCTGTGGTATGTGTTCTAACTGTGTCGTTCTCTGTACTGTTCTGTGTTCTGTGTTCTCACTGTTTCGGTCTCTGTACTGTTCTATGTTCTGTGTTCTTTCTCTGTCGGTCGCTGTACCATTCTATGTTCTGTGTTCTCACTCTGTCTGTCTCTGTACCGTTTTATGTTCTGTTTCTCACTCTGTCGGTCTCTGTACTTTTCTATGTTCTTTCTTCTCACTTGTCGGTCTCTGTACCATTCTCTGTTCTGTGTTCTAACTCTGTCGGTCTCTGTACCGTTCTATGTTCTGTGTTCTCACTCTGTCGGTCTCTGTACCGTTCTATGTTCTGTGTTCTCACTCTGTCGGTCTCTGTACCGTTCTGTGATCTGTGTTCTCACTCTGTCGGTCTCTGTACCGTTTTATATTCTGTGTTCTCACTCTGTTGGTCTCTGTACTATTCTATGTTCTGTGTTCTCACACTGTCGGACTCTTTACCGATCTATGTCCTGTGTTCTCACTCTGTCGGTGTCTGTGCCGTTCTATGTTCTGTGTTCTCACTCTGTTGGTCTCTGCCATTCCTTTGGATTCATCAGCTTCATGGAGATTGCGAGCCTGTCATATGGACAGCAGGTGGTTACCATATCGTACTTTCCTGGTTTGTGTATCACATTGACAGCTGGGACGCAATATCCATCATCGACTCTGGCCAATGGACAGCCTCTCTATGTCCATACATGTACTTGAACCCATGATGTTAAACTTTTCCTTCACTTTGGCTGTAATAAACACTGTTCTAAATTCAGGGACAAATATTATGTGACAACAATGGTGCAAAGGACACCAGGCATTCAACAGTAGGGCACAATAGTAGCCTTACAGTTAGCGTGATGCTTATTACAGCTCAGGTTTTTAGGGCATATTCTGCAGTTGTGGTATATAGCAAATATTAATTTCAACTGCAACCAATCTTCAGATCTGAATGTGGATTTCAGATTGAATTGAAAATGTAGCTCTGAACAATGGTCTTCCTGAGCTGCAGACTGGGGTCAGATTGCAAACCAAGAACGCAAACTCACCTGAGCTCTCTGCATATGCATGAATGCAACCAGAGAGTTAATGGTAGTTAACATTCGGGCTAGTGTGTCTGGACTGTTCGTAAGAAGATTTAGGTGTTTGAAAATGATATGTAATTTAATTGAAGCATTGTCAACCCAAAGTATTGAAGTAAACATTGTCATTGTAACCATTAACCATTGAGGGAGAGTTACCATTGAGTTAAGGGTATAAAAATGTGATATACTTTGAGTTTATGAGCCTCTTCCTAGAGTGTCTCTCATATAATGCCTGTTGTTTGGCTGAATAAAGACTTATCTATCCACAGGTTCAGTGTCTCTCCAGTGGCTTCATACACAGTTGCAACAGGGGTTCAGAGCTCAATCCTGGTGTCCTCAGTAGAGAGTCTCTGTACGTCCTCCCATGGAATGCCTGGGTTTCCTCCAGGTGCTCTGGTTTCCTCCCACAGTCCAAAGACATACAGGCTGGTAAGTTAATTGGTCGTTGTAAATTGTCCCATGATTGGATTAGGGTTAAATTAGTGTTGTCGAGGGTTTATTGGGCAGCGTGGTTCAAAGGGCCAGAAGGACCTACTCCACTCTGTATCTCTGAATAAAAAAAACAGATGAAGGTTGTAGTGTAAGTGTGAGGAAGTGCAAAAAGAAATCCACAAATGACCACAGTTGAATAGTTCTAGTTAATATCAGAAAATGTATACAATATTCAACCTGAAATTCCTGTTCTTGGCAGGCGTCCAAGACAACAGAAAAGTGCCACAGAGAGTGAGTGACTTTACTGTTTGGGGTTCTAATGTTTTTACTGACATTCAACCTCAACCCCCCCCCCACTGCCCCTCCCATGCACAAGCAGCAGCAAAGCAATCACCCCCCCCACTTCCACTAAAACAAGCATCCGCACCCTCCACCCACCAAGAAAGCAGTGGCAAAGCCCCCAAGAAAGTTCATGAACTGTAGAACAACAAAAACTAATCATTCACTCGCCAAATCAACATCCCAGAGGCTGTCTCTCGCTCCCTAATACAGGGACAGAGAGATGTCATTCTTTCACAGACTAAGAAAAACCAACAACTTGCTGATGTAGGGAGTTAAAGTCTGCCGCATCCCTTTTTCTCAGAGTTCTCCAGCTCGTGAATCAGCAACAAACTCGCCCCCACCAATGAGAGAGAGAGAGAGAGGTAGAGGTAGAGAGAGAGGGAGAGAGAGAGAGAGAGGTAGAGAGAGAGAGAGGTAGAGAGAGAGAGGGAGAGAGAGAGGTGAAGAGGTAGAGAGAGAGAGAGAGAGGTAGTAAGAGAGAGTGGTAGAGGGAGAGAGAGGTAGAGAGGGAGAGGTAGAGAGAGAGAGAGGAAGAGAGAGAGAGGGATAAAGAGAGGTAGAGAGAGAGAGAGAAGAAGAGAGAGGGATAAAGAGAGGTAGAGAGAGAGGAAGAGAGAGAGGGATAAAGAGAGGTAGAGAGAGAGTTAGAGAGGGAGAGGTGAAAAGAGGTAGAGAGAGGGAGAGTTATAGAGGGAGAGGTAGAGAGAGAGGGAGAGAGAGGTAGAGAGGGAGAGAGAGGTAGAGGGGGAGAGGTAGAGAGGCAGAGAGTGGTAGAGAGAGGGAGAGAGAGTTGGAGAGGGAGAGGTAGAGGGAGAGAGAGGAAGAGAGAGAGAGTTAGAGAGAGAGAGGTAGATAGAGAGAGAGAGAGATGTGAATACAGAGCCTCCAACAGCCGTTCCACTGCTTTCCGATATTCTGTTTCCAGTTGGCAGCACCAGCATAGGATCAACTTGACCACTGGGCCATAAAGCCTCAGAGCCCTGGGGACATGCTTGTCTTCTAGGCTGCATCCCTGGGATATTGAAAAGCGGCTGGTGGGTGTGTCCCGGGAGCGGGTCCCATCACTGCAAAGAACCGAGACTTGAGTAACAATAACAGGTAGAGGGAGTCTCATCTTTTATTTTCATTTTTACTTTTATTCAGAGTTGTAAAGTCATAGAAAAATCCAGCATAGAAACAGGCCCTTCAACCTATCTAGTCCTGTCAAGCTGTTTAAACTGGCTACTCCCATCGACCTGCACCAGGACCATAGCCCTCCATACCCTTATAATCCATGTACCAACCCAAACTTCTCTTCAACATTGAAATCAAGCTCGCATGGACCAGTTGAGCTGACAGCTTATTCCACATGCTCATGGCTCAGTACTTTGATTTATTGTCACATGTCCTGATGAAAGATCTCGGCCTGAAAGGTCAACTGTTTATTCATTTCCATGGATGGCCATAAGACCATAAGACATAGGAGCAGAATAAGGCCATTTGGCCCATCAAGTCTTCACTGCAATTCAATCATGGCTGATTCTTTTTCATCTCCTCAGCCCCACTTCCCAGTCTTCTCCTTGTAACCAACCAAGAACTTATCAAGCAACACACATCACAGTTGCTGGTGAACGCAGCAGGCCAGGCAGCATCTCTAGGAAGAGGTACAGTCGACGTTTCAGGCAGAGACCCTTCGTCAAGACTAACTGAAGGAAGACTCTAAAGGAACACTCTTCCTTCAGTTAGTCCTGACGAAGGGTCTCGGCCTGAAACGTCGACTGTACCTCTTCCTAGAGATGCTGCCTGGCCTGCTGCGTTCACCAGCAACTTTGATGTGTGTTGCTTGAATTTCCAGCATCTGCAGAATTCCTGTTGTTTGCGTTTAAAAAGAACTTATCAAGCTCTGCCTTAAATACACCCAACGACCTGGCCTCCACAGCTGCATAAATTCATCACCGCTGGCTAAAGAAATCTCTCCATATCTCTGTTTTAAATGGACACCACCCTATCCTGAGGCTGTGCCCTCTTGTCCTTCTTGTCCCCCACCATGGGAAACATCCTTTCCACATCTACTCTATCAAGGCTTTACAACATTCAAAAGGTTTCAATGAGATCCCCCTCATCCTTCTAAATTTCAGCAAGTACAGACCCAGAGCCATCAAACGTTCCTCATAGGATAACCTTTTCATTCCTGGAATCATCCTTGTGAACCTCCTCTGGACCCTCTCCAATGCCAGCACATCTTTTCTTAGATAAGGAGCCCAAAACTGCTCACAATCCTCTAGGTGAGGCCTCACCAGTGCCTTATAAAGCCTCAGCATCACATCCTTACTCTTGTATTCTAGACCTCGTGAAATAAATTCTAACATTGCATTTGCCTTCCTCACCACAGACTCTGCCTGCAAGTTTACCTTCAGGGTGTTCTGAACAAGGACTCCAAGTCCCCTTGCATCTCAGATCTTTGGATTTTCTCCCCATTTAGAAAATAGTCTTCACGTTTAATTCTACTAACAAAGTGCATGACCATGCAGTTTCCAGCATTATGTTTCATTTGTCACTGTCTTGCCTATTCTCCTAATCTGTCTAAGTCCTTCTGCAGCCTTCTCGTTTCCTTAACACTACCTGCCCCTCCACCAATTTTCATATCATCTGTAAAGTTGGCAACAGAGACATCTATTCCATCACCTAAATCATTTATATACAGCATAAAAAGAAGTGGTCCTAACACTGACCCCTGCAGAACACCACTAGTCACTGGCAGCCAACCAGACAAGGACCCTTTTATTCCCACTCACTGCCTCCTACCAATCAGCCAATGCTCTAACCATGTTAGTAACTTTCCTGTAATACCATGGGCTCTTAACTTGGTAAGCAGCCTCATGTGTGGCACCTTGTCAAAGGCCATCTGAAAGTCCAAATATACAACATGCACTGCATCCCCTTTATCTATGCTACTTGTAATCTCCTCAAAGAATTCCAACAGGTTTGTCAGGCAAGATTTTCCCTTAAGGAAACCATGCTAACTTTATATTATCTTGTCCTGTTTCACCAAGTACACCATCACCTCATCCTTAACAGTTGACTCTGACATTTCCCAACCACTGAGGTCAGGCTAACTGATCTATAATTTCCTTTCTGCCACCTTCCTCCTTTCTTAAGGAGTGGAATGACATTTGCAATTCTCCAGTCTTTTAGCACCATGCCAGAGTTCAATGATTTTTGAAAGATCATTGCTAATGCCACCACAATCTCTTACACTACCTCTTTCAGAACCCTCGGGTGCAGTTCATCTGGTCCAGGTGACTTATGTATCCTTAGGTGTTTCAGCTTTTTGAGCACCTTCTCCCTTGTAATAGTAACTGCACCCACTTCTCCTCCTTCACACCCTTCAACTTCTGGTATACTGCAAATGTCTTCCACGATGAAGAATGATGCAAAATACTCATTTAGTTCATCTGCTATTTCCTTGTCACCCGTTATTATTTCTCCGGCATCATTTTCTAGCAGTCCTATATCCACTCTCATCTCTCTTTTATTTTTTAAATACTCGAAAAGACTTTTACTATCCACTTTGATATTATTTGCCAGCTTGCTTTCATATTTTATCTTTTCCCTCCTAATGATTCTTTTAGTAGTTCTCTGAAGATGTTTAAAAGCTTCCCAATCCTCTATCTTCCCACTAATTTTTGCTTTGTTGTTTGCCCTTCCTTTTGCTTTTACAATGGCTTTGACTTCCCTTGTCAGCCATGGTTGCACTATTTTGTCATTTGAGTATTTCTTTGTTTTTGGAATACTTCTGTCTTGCACTTTCCTCTTGTCATCCCCACTAACATCTCCATCCAATTTACTTTGGCCACCTCCTCTCTCATATCACTGTAATTTCCCTTACTCTTGCAGTTTCTCAACTCAACCTGTAAGGATTCAACACCTTCTGATCCTATGTCATATCTTTCTACAGATTTGATGCCATTCTTTACCAACTGAGCCATACTCCCCCTCTACTTACCTTCCTATCCCTCTGATACGGCATGTAACCTTGGACGTTCAGCTCCCAACTAAGCATATAACCATATAACCATATAACAATTACAGCACGGAAACAGGCCATCTCGGCCCTTCTCGTCCGTGCCGAACTCTTACTCTCACCTAGTCCCACCGACCTGCATTCAGCCCATAACCCTCCATTCCTTTCCTGTCCATATATCTATCCAATTTAACTTTAAATGACAACATCGAACCTGCCTCAACCACTTCTGCTGGAAGCTCGTTCCACACAGCTACCACTCTCTGAGTAAGGAAGTTCCCCCTCATGTTACCCCTAAACTTTTGCCCTTTAACTCTCAACTCATGTCCTTTTGTTTGAATCTCCCCCATTCTCAATGGAAAAAGCCTATCCATGTCAACTCTATCAATCCTCCTCATAATTTTAAACACCTCTCTCAAGTCCCCCCTCAACCTTCTACACTCCAAGGAATAAAGACCTAACTTGTTCAACCTTTCTCTGTAACTTAGGAGATGAAACCTAGGCAACATTTTAGTAAACCTCTTCTATACTCTATTAATTTTATTGACGTCTTTCCTATAATTCGGTGGCCAGAACTGTACACAATACTCCAAATTTGGCCTTACCAATGCCTTATACAATTTCAACATTAAATCCCAACTCCTATCCACAATGCTCTGATTAATAAAGGCCAGCATACCAAAAGCTTTTTTCACCACCCCATCCACGTGAGATTCCACCTTCAGGGAACTATGCACCATTATTCCTAGATCCCTCTGTTCTACTGCATTCTTCAATGCCCTACCATTTACCATGTATGTCCTATTTTGATTAGTCCTACCAAAATGTAGCACCTCACATTTTTCAGCATTAAACTCCATCTGCCATCTTTCAGCCCACTCTTCTAACTGTTCTAAATCTCTCTGCAAGCTTTGAAAACCTACTTCATTATCCACAACACATGATTTAGTGATGGCCACAACATTATACCTGATAATCTGTAACAGTGCAACAAGATCATCCACCTTATTTCTTATAGTCCATGCTTAAGACACTTTGAGATGCTGCCAAACCTACTGAGCTCCTTGAGCATTTTGTGTGTGTACAGAAAAAAACCTGTTCCACACGCCATCCATACAGGTCACTTCATCAGTGCATTGAGGGAGCACAAGGAAAACCGCAATGGAATGCAGAGTAGAGTGTTACAGCTGCAGAGAAATGCAGTGCAGGGAGACAATAGTGTGCAAGGTCATAACCAGGTAGACTGTGAGGTCAAGAGTCTGTCTTATCGTACTAAGGATCACTTGGTGTCCATTGTTTCCAACAATGACAGAAAACCTGTGCAGGAAAGGGTTAATATGGAAAAGCCATTGCACTGGGGCAGTTCCACTCTCTTGACTTCGGAAGTCCAGGCCCAGTGGTATGAACAACCATTCCCATCGCACAGTGGTGTGGTGGTTAGCACAACGCTTTACAGTACCAGTGACCCGGGTTCAATTCCCATCACACAGTAATGTAGTGGTTAGCACAACACTTTACAGTACCAGCAATCCGGGTTCAATTCCCACCACTGCCTGTAAGAAGTTTGTATTTTCTCCCCGTGATCGTGTGGGGTTTTCTCTGGGTGCTCCAGTTTCCTCCCACAGTCCAAAGACGTACTGGTTGGTTGGTTAACTTGACATTGCAAATTGTCCTGTGATTCAGCTAGGGTTAACTCAGGGGTTTGCTAGGAGATGCGGCTCGAAGGGCAGAAATGGCCTATTCCACGCTCTATCTCAATAAATAAAAAATATCCAGAAATTGAAGCAACACATAGCATGTTGTGTGTGTTGTGAAATTTGTTGTTTTTTGTCAGTCTCTGCACAGACATTAAAAAATATGTTACGTGTTTATCCATGCCCATCAGAATCCTCCACGATCACCCCCTCATTCTTCGAAAAGAATTCTGTCCTGTTTACTTTAGCCAATGCATCAAGGGTTAAAACACTTGTGCCAATCAAAGGGATGCAGTCACAACAGAGTTTAGGGGCCTGGGAGAGGTGTGTGTTTTCCTGCAGAGCCATCATCTGTCCCTAAAGAGCCGTGAGTTTGTTTAATTCTCCACTGATGCCAGACCCCGCTGCTACTGGAATGAGTGATGGGCTGTCAGTCGATTGACACCATTTGTTGTCCCGGCTCTGTTTAAGAACTCCCTCTGTAACCCCTGGCTCCTTGATGCTCCACAGAACAGTCAGTCAGTCACCTTTATGGTGCCAAAGGGAAAGGGCTGGACGCTTCCTCGTAATACTCCCTCTTGTGTTGCCAGTCGCTCTGCACCTCGTTGGAGCCGTGTCAGAACTTTTACTGCTATACTTTTACAGATCTCAGGTTTATTTATTGAAACATACAGTGAAGTGCATTGTTTGCATTAACAACCAACACACCTGAGGATGTACGGAGGTGGGGGTGAGTGAAGGGGCATAATTTTAAGGTGATTATAGGAAAATATTGGAGGAATGTCAGATGTAAGTTTTTTTACAGAAAGTGCTGCCCTGTCAGCAGTGGGTGAGAGACGCAGGTACATCAGGGGCATTTAAGAGACACTTAAGTAGGCACACGGACGATAGAAAAAATGAAGAATTATGCGAGAAGGAAGAGTTAGATTGATCTTAGTGTAGATTGGTGTAACATCTTGGACCAAAGGGCCTGTACTGTGCTGTGCTGTTCTATGTTCCAATAAGGTTGAGAGGAAACATCAATCAGCCATAATGAAATGGGACTCAATGGGGTAAATGGCCTAATTCTGCTCTAATGTCTGATGGACTCATGGAAGTTGAAGTCAGATTTATTATCGTATGCCAACCTACAGGTATCATGAAAGATTTGTTTGTTTTTTACAAAAAGTCTTCATTTTAGTTCTTGGACTGGTACATGGATAGGAAAGATTTAGAGCAGCATTTCCCAACCTTTTTTGTGTCATGCACTCTTACCATTGACCGACGAGTCAGTGGACCACAGGCTGGGAACCCCTGGTTTGGAAGGATTTGCCCCAAACATGGGTAAACAGGACTAGCTTAGATTGGGATCTTGCTTGGCATGAGCCAGTTGGGCCGAATGGCCTGTTTCCATGCCTTGTGACTCAACGAGCAGGAGAAGGCTGGAGTTTGGGGCTGAGAGGGAAATGGATCGGCCAAGATGAAATGGTGGAGCAGGCTTCGATGGGACGAATGGCTGAGTTCTGCTCTTGTATCTTGTGGTCTTACTGTGTTGTCGTGTGAAATTGATGTCACAGTTTCCCTCATGACAGGAGACAAACTTCACATTCCCTTCATGAGGTGCAAAGCACCAGGGTGCCCCGCACGATGAACCTTGCTTTACAAATACATGCCAAATAGTCACAAGAGTAGGCCGTTCAGCACCTTGTGCCTGCCCCCATCAGATGGGGGCTGACCTTTTGCTTCCCTGCATCAACTACAGACGACAAGGGTTCCCTACACTACCTGGGAGGCCGGGGCTACCCCCCACTCCAGCCAGATAGGGAGAGAATGAACTGTTGATCAGAACCAGGCAGGGGCAAAATTTCTTCCACAGAAACAATGTCTCTTCCAGCCCAAACCATTATGAGCAATATCAAATTCTTTACCTCCCTCCATTTGCTTCTCCATCATTTTTCCTCCCATCTTTCCCACTTCCCTTCCAGTCCTGATGAAGGGTCTCAGCCGGAAACGTCGACTGGTTATTCCTCTCCACAGATGCTGTCCGACCTGCTGAAGTCATGCAGCGTCTTGCGTGGGATGCTCTGGATTTCCAGCATCTGACCGATCTCTGGTGTATCTGTTCCTCTATCTGCAGTCCCATAATTTGGCCATGAGGGTGCAGACTCTGGCCTCTGCGGTTTGCCGTAGAGCGTGGGACCTTGGGGTATGCTCAACACCGGTAGGAACCAATTGTCAGAGTCGTTACGCTTTTGGTTTGGTCTTCTCGTGTTGATTGTGAACATGTTTCCCGTGCTCTATGATTATTTAAAGGGTACTCTTGTTAGGTGCGTTTTTGGAATCCTACTGGTTTGTGGAGAATGATTTGTCTCGTGGTGTTGCTGGGTCGTGCCTCCGATGCTCTGTCAGTATTTCTATGTCTAACCTTTTGTTTCCATCTCGACCTGGGGAGTCTGCTGCTCCTGGTTTGAGTTGGTACTGGCAGCCACCATGACAGAGAGAGTCTGCCGTTCTTCCATTCCTGCGGGCACACACCGTGACTGATTCCCCTGTGTTTCTGTCTCAAAGATCAGGGTCCTGCTTGCCTTTCCAATGTTTATACCACCCATAAGCTCCCGAAATTAAAAATAACTTCAGATAAGGCAAAGTACTTGAGTGACGGTCAAAGCAACTGATTAAAAGTTTCTCATTATTACTCAGATGTAAGAGAATACAAAAGTAATTACCTCGGCAATTATTCTGCTGAACACAAAGGCCGTAAGAGAACAGGGGATTAAAAAAAAAGTATCTTAATAGGCAGGAGAGTATTTGATTCCCTCGTGATTAGGGAGTTAACAGTACGAACCATTCAAACAGAAATTAGACGAAGTGATAACCTCTGACCTTTAAACTGAAGGAGGTTAAAGTTGGTTGCCATTTCACCTGTGTCATGACCTCGACTGGGACTCCTTCCTCTTCCCTAGGAAGGGAAATCTGGTGCAAGGCTGAAGGGATTGAATTGCATGGTTGTGTTAATCCAGGCACTTGAGAGAAGACAGTATGTCAGGCCTGGTTTAACCCATTCCCACTGGGGATGTCAGCGACCGCACCGGGAAGGCAGTGATTCCGGAGCTCAGTGAAGAGTGGTGGGAGAGAGGAGGGGGGGTTGTTTGCTTCTCCGGCACTGTGCCTTAGAGCAAAGAAAGGCTTGCATTTCTGTATACACAGAAACCTGCAGATGCTGGTGATCCAAAGAAACACACACAAAATGCTGGAGGAACTCAGCAGGTCAGGCAGCATCTGTGGAAAGGAATAAACAGTCGACATTTCAGGCCGAGACCCTTCAGCAGAACTGAGAAGGAAGGGGAAGACGCCAGGATAAAGAAGTGGGGGGGGAGGGGAAGGAGGCCTAGGTAGAAGGTGACAGATGAAGCCAGGTGGGTGAAAGATGAAGGGCTGGAGAAGAAGAAATCTATCATTTCTACAGTGTACATGACAAACTCTGGATGTCCCAAAACTCCTTGCAACAAATGAAATACCTTTTAATTATTATTGATCTTACAATACAGAGCTTTCTGCACCCCACAGCACGGAGGTTAAGGACTGGTCAGCCTGTTCCCCACTGCTATCAGACTTCTGAATATGTCACCTCTTTCACATCCCCTTCCCAGTGGTGCTACCACTGCTATCTTCTCACACTCCTATCTCCACCTCTACCTCTTAGTTATAATAATAGCAACTTACTTATCGGTCACTTTTCACACAGATGATGTAGTTCACAGTGTTTTTCAAAGGGATATACAATAAAAAATACAAGCGCAGTGAACGGTAGGGCACTGCGGAGTGTGGATCTGGGCATACAGGTACATAACGGCGGGAGGAGAGAGTGCAGTGCGCCAGGCATGCGCAGCCCTCTGGTGAAAATGATATCGTATCCGCTAAATAGGGGCCATGGACAATTCTGATTTGATGGAGACAGACGTGAAAGCACAGAGGAAAATCTGGAGAAATTTCTGAAACACCAGTTTGCTGCTATCGTTACTGCGCGATCGTGAATCTTCTGGAGGGAAGGCCTCAAAATCCCCGGCTTTGCCTGCTGTTGGCGACCAAGATTGAGGTCGAATCATTTGGATAGAGATGGTGCTTTGTACTCGGTATTGGAGAGCCGATCGGAGGCTTGAAGTTTTCGGATGACTCAGAGTCAGACTGTGGTCGGGCATGGCAGGGAGAGTTTTTCTTCCTTCTCCCGTCTGCGTGAGATGTGGGACATTTGAGAGACTTTGAACTTTTTGCTGTGCTCATGGACTTCTTCATCAAGTTAAGTTATTGTTGCACTGGTGTAACTATATGTTATAACTATGAGGTTTTGTTAGTTTTTTCAGTCTTGGTCTGTCCTGTGTTTTGTGATATCACACCGGAGGAAATATTGTATCATTTCTTAATGCATGCATTACTAAATGACAATAAAAGAGGACTGCGTGTCTTCATAATCTAATTCCTTGGAAGTGGCATCACAGGTAGATAGGGCCATTATGAAAGCCTTCATTACGAAAGGCACACTGGCCTTCACAAATCAATGTATTGAGTACAGGAGATGGGATGTTATGTTGAACTTGTATAAGATGTTGGTGAGGTCTAATTTGGAGTATTGTGTGCAGTTTTGGTCACCTACCTACAGGAAAGATGTAAGTAAGGTTGAAAGATACAGAGAAAATTTACAAGGATGTTGCTGGAACTGAAGGACCCAAGTTATGAGGAAAGATTGAATGGGTCTGGACTTTATTCCTTGGAATGTAGAAGATTGAGGGGAGATTTGATAGAGGTATACAAAATTATGAGGAGTATAGACAGGGTAAATGCAAGCAGGCTTTTTCCACTGAGGTTGGATGGGATGACAACCAGAGGTCATGAGTTAAGGGTGAAAGGTGAAATGTTTAAGGGGAACATGAGAGGAAACTTCTTCACTAAGAGGGTGGTGAGAGTGTGGAACGAGTTGTCAGTGTAAGTGGTTGATGTGAGCTCGGTTTCAACGTTGAAGAGAAGTTTGGATAGGTACATGGATGAGAGGGCCATGGAGGGCTATGGCCCCAGTGCAGGTCGATGGGAGTAGGCAGATTAAATGGTTCAGCACAGACTAGATGGGCCAAAGGGCCTGTTTCTGTGCTGTATTTCTTTATGACTCTATGACCTGACCAGCTTACCCATGTACCCATTCTCAGGCCTTTCGCGGAAGGGGGTGGGTTAGAGCGTTGCAGGAAAAGACGGAGAACTACTTTCCGATGCAGAGCCGAGGTAGTGCAGCCAGCTCCCTCCGCTCGTCACAGCAGTGCCTCGGCCGAGGGAGCGCAGCCAGCTCCCTCCGCTCGTCACAGCAGTGCCTCGGCCTAGGGAGCGCAGCCAGCTCCCTCCGCTCGTCACAGCAGTGCCTCGGCCGAGGGAGTGCAGCCAGCTCCCTCTGCTCGTCACAACAGCGGCAGTCTGCCGGCTGGCCACTTGTGCCCCTCAGCCTTGTGGAAGGGTCTCATCAGGGAGTCTCCCCAGCATGGCCCACCTCAAGGAATAGTAGCTGTGAGGCAAAAGAACAGAGTGACCACGGGCAGCAGGTCAGGCTTTGGGATCAGCAGCCTTGTTCCGACATTACAACTGTGACTGCGTCTCCAAACATATCTCCAGACGGGATGGGTGCTACAGAAATGAAAATCTCGCATTCTTTTTAAAATGCCATTTCGTTTTGAAGAGTGTGGCATACGGAATGAGTTGCCAGGGAAGCGGGTAGTGGAGGGTACAGGAACAACATCTGTAACTTGTTCAGACACGTTCATGGATGGGAAAGGTTTTGAGGATGTGTGAGTGTGTGTGTGTGTGAGGGACAGAGAGGAAGAGAGAGAAGGGGAGAGGGAGGGAGAGAGAATCAGAGAGAAAGGGAGGGGGAGAGAGGGTAAGAGGGAGAGGTAGAGAGAAAGACAGATAAAGAAATAGTGGGAGAGGGAGGGAGAAGGAGAGAGAGAGATAACAAAAAGGAGAGAGAAACAGCAAGGAGAGAGAGAGGGAGGGAGAAGGAGGGAGTACCATAGGTTAGACAGGTAATAAACTTGGCAAGCACTGTTGCTGTCACCTCCATCACCACCCCACAAATCAGTCTCTTCAGAAACAGCCACATCAATACAGCTGCTGGCACTCAATGCTCAGAACTCTGAAGTGCACAACTCCTGTGACATCTGGATGCTTTTATCCAGATGTTTCCCCTCTAATCAAGATTATTTTTAACCTGAGGAGAGAGGGAATCCTTTAGGCGAGTGTGGAGACCGAGCCCCTGTTACAGGGTGAACAGATGGGAGTAGAGCCAGACCTGAGGCTGCTGTTTCGATCAGTCCTCTGGTCACTATCATGGTCCTGTTAGACTAGGCAATTGAACTGCAGAAAGATGCTGAAACAAGTATCAAAGAGCACGAAAGCACAGAAATGGGCCCTGTGGCCTATCTGCTCTGTGCCAACCTGGTCTCCTACATAGCCCCAAGTTATACACACCCAGATTATAGCCCTCCACATCCATGTACCTACCCAAATTTCTCTAAAAGAGATTATACTTCAGTACTGTGCAAAGACACATGTACAGTATATAACTAGGGTACCTCAGACTTTTGCACAGTACTGCATTTGTCAATGTGGAGTGGAGGACGAGTTTGTAAATCCAACTGGAGCAAAGGATAGCTAGGGTGGGGTGCCGCGGGAGGCGGTGTGGAACCTCGCTGAAACAACAAATAGTGAACACAGGCGCTCGAGAAACTGAGAAGCCCAGTGCTCCACGGTAAGCAACGGGGGCCCACTGGCTTGTTACAGACTGGAGTTGAAGTAAGAAGCTGGGAGGTGATAGGTGGAAAAGGAAAAGGGCTGAAGAAGAAGGAATCTGATTGGAGATGAGAGTGGACCATGGACAAAAGGGAAGGAAAAGGGTGATAGGCAGATGAGAGATAAGGGAGGGCAGAGTGGGTAACTGAAGAAGAGGGAAAGGGGAGGGGAGAAGAAGGAATCTGATGGGAGAGGTGAGTAGACCATGGGAGAAAGTGAAGGAGGAGGGGCACCAAGGGGGAGGTGACAGGCAATGAGGATAAGAGGCCAGAGTAGGTAATTGAAGATGAGGAAAAGGGGGGGGGGAGAAGAAGGGATCTGATAGGAGCTGAGAGTGGACCATGGGAGAAAGAGAAGGAAGAAGGGCACCAAGGGGAGGTGAAAGGTAAGGGAGGGCAATGACCAAAGGTTGGGGAAACCGATGTTCAAAACACAAGATTGGAGGCTACATGGACAGAATACGAGGTGCTGTTTCTCCAATCTCACTGCCATAAAGCCCAAATGTGATAATGATCAGAGAACGTTCACTTTAGTGATGGATGTAGATGTTGACCAGGAGACCAGAGAGATCCCCTTGTCTTCAGAAAGCTTTCCCAGGATGGTTCACAGCCACCTGAGCAAGCGGACTGGGCCTTGGTTTAATGTTTCATCTGAAAGACGCCTCAGAACGACGGCGCGGTCCCATGAGTTTGGAGAATGCCTGTTTTTATAAACTGAATTCCATTGGTTATTTTTTATGCTGTTGGAACAAGGTCTTATTCAATCAAGGTAACGTACTGTGGGGTTTCTCACACAGATTTGGCCTCTGAAGAACTATTTCCTTGATAAATCTGTGACTTGTTATGATTGGCCCTCTCAGAGGTTTGGCAGGCCAGGGTTTAATTCAGGTTTTTGCAAAGTTCAGAAGGTCATGACCACAAGAGGCTAGAGAAGGGGAGCATCATTTATATTCCAAAGGAGGTGCACCACGGTGACTGGTTTGGTGGGTCAAAGACCTATGGTTTCTTCCCACCTTGGGGATAGAGCTAAAGGTAGCACCAGAGGGCAACTTCTTCCAGGCCATCAGCAAAAGAGTTAAGTCCTTCCTTTTTTAATATCTCTGCTTTCCTTTTCCAGGTGGTTGGGATCTTTGATCTAGGGTGGCACTCAAAACCGTGGTTCTATATGACGGCGTGTCCCCGTTCCTGGAGCTCGCCGATCAGCTGTGTTTTGATATGTCCAGGTTCAGCCTGAAGTTGGGTGTCTTTGGAGCCTTCCACGGCCCCATGGACACAAATTCTTGCTGGTGTCACGAACTGAAGTGTAGCAGGAGCTGGAACATTGAAGATAGCGACAGTGGCTGTTGGAAGGCTCTGAACTATGTGATCTCTCTCTCTCTCTCTCTCTCTCTCCCCCCCCCCCCCAATGGTGAGTGAAAGTTTGCTGCCAATTCTCAAGCTGGGGGGCTCAAAATAAAAAGCAACACTTCACAGTTACTGTAAAGGCAAAATAGCAACTGCTGTCTCCTCTCTGACAGTGGAATGAGTGATATCTGTCTCTCCCTTGCTAGTGGGAGAGAGTGTGTCTGAGAGATGTTGAACTGTTGGGATGAATATTTAGTGTTTGATGTACATGGGTCTCTCTTTGGGGCTTTGCTGTTGCTGGCATGGTGGGTAGTGGGAGTGCTGATGCTTTCTGCTGGAATGAGCGGGGAGCGTTGACGCTGCAATTTGTGTGTGGTAGAGAAGCAGAGGCTTTGGGGTTCTCACGTTCTGTTTCGGATATTCATTCTTTAGTGTTTTTTCTTCTGTTTCGAGGATGTCTGTGAAGAGTAAGAGTTTCAGGTTGTATATTTCAGGGCTGGCTGGTGATGTAGTGGCATCAGCACTGGACTTCAAGGCAGATGGTCGTGAGTTCAAACCCAGCTGGGTCCCAACCTGGGCAGCAGCAGTAACTGCGTGGAAGAAAGGCCTGGCAATCTAGCTCCGTATATTGCCGATGGAACCTGTGGTCCGTGAGTCATGTTGAGTCAGACTTGACTAAACAACAACACTATTGAATGATAGACAGTGGCCTCTTCTCACCTTGAAGATGGGCATACTCTCACTGAACAGTTAAGATTCCCCTTGGGATGTTCCCATTTTAGATGGCACTGGTGAATCTCAGTGACTTCTGGCTGGTTATTGATGAGACAAGGAAAACAACGAAATACTTTGTTAGTCACTCTTTTTCTGGGAAACGATCATCACAAACAATAACCTGTAACTTCCCTTTGGACTTGGAGGCAATTTGATGTGGCAGAACTGAATCGAAAGTGGGGCCATCGCCCAGATCAAGGAAGACCCAAGGTTTGATCGATTTGTGCTGGGCTGAATCGAGAGGGTCGGGGACGGGCCGAATCAAAGCAGCAGGGTCCAGGCCCCAGTACATATCGAAGCAACAGAGCCTGATGGTTGGATGACGACTTAGCGCTGGGCTGAATCAGAAAGGTTGAGGATGGGTTGAATCGAGCCAGCCTCAGAGTAAGAATGGTCCACTGGTCCTATAGGTTCGGGGGTTCAGCCCAGGCCAACAACCCTGACTGGTCAAAAACAAACTGTTCTGGAAACAGCAGTGAAGAATCCTTCTACATGTGAGTCTGACGGTATTCCTGAGACTCCACCCGGGACTTACATGACTGACAGTAGTGAAAGCTGAGAGGAAGCTACTGACACGATGAAGGAAGCCCTGAACACCACCGGAGATGGAGGAGCTTCATCGTTGCTCTAAACAGTAGCAGTATAATGAGCAGCAAGTAAGACGTTCCTATCTAAGCGTTTCTTAACTTCTTGTTTTCCAAGGTGGTGCAAAACGCAAAGACTTAGACTCAACCTCCTCCACTGGGGCCGACCACCATTTTGTCACATTGATTGGGTGGGTTGTAAGAAAATTACCCTGAGGACCCACTAGGAGCCAGTGGTGATTTGAAAATGAGTGAAGGGTTGGAGGCTGGGGTTTGTGACTGAGGATGACTGACAGTGGAAAGGCTGTGGCAAAAGTTGGTACCTCTTCGACATATACACCCAGACACTAGATGCAGTCTTCTGCTTTTATGTGGTAAATTTTGACCCGACCAGCCTCTATTCAACAAATCCCTCCAAGATGCACTTCAGATATCCCTGTGCCAGACTGTTTAATGTCTGACACAAACTTCTGTTACACAAAGGGAAGCTGCATTAAAGTAATTTTTCACAAACCTGATATGCTGGAGTTAGGTTTCATATCTGGATAGGGTTGGTGGGGGTGATGTTTTCCTCAATCAGGCTCAGAGGAAAGTGTGCCGGGAATTAACGTGGGCAGGGTTGACGGCTGGTGGTGGAGGGGCACCCGAACGAGCCGGTGCTCCCCGTCAGTAGTCAGTAGCGCTTCAGTCCACCAGCACTGCCACTCAACGGTCCCTCACTTGCCCTGGGGCAGCCAATCAGCTGCTTGCAGACTCCTGCTTGAAGAGAGCCAATCCCATTGTACATACCATTTGTAGTTGCCAATGCCTTTTGGCAGTTTTTAACATAAAATAGATCTCAACATGACGAATGAAGTAAAATTAATTCCAGTATAAAGGAAGAGTTGAAAGAGAGACTTGTAAATATCTTCTGTGGTCTAACATGGGTGGGGTTTTGAAACTATCAGATTGCATCTCTTATTAAGACACTCCAAACCTCCACAACATTTCTACAGTGTAAGGTTCAGTGTGATTATTTTTGTTTCAGAACAGTCTATGCCTGGAGTCTGCGGATATTTTAACCTAATCGAGAGGCCAAGTCGGGCTGCCCCCAGCAAGCCCTCAGATCGTGTCAGTCATTAATGCAAACAACTCTGTATGTGTCGATATACAGTACTGTATTTGTCAACGTGGAGCAGAGCAGGAGCAAAGGATGTTGGGAATGGTGAGGGTGGAGTGCCGCGGGAGGGGTGTGGGACAGGTGCAGAGGGGTGCTGGGGTTGGGGGGGTGTGGTTGAATGACATGGGTGCAGACACACCCAGCCCTGAGACACCAGGCAAGGTTATTTAATTCTAAACTATTGGTTTATTGATCATTACAGAATGTCTCTCTGGTGCTTCCTGCTCCCTCCCCTCTCCCTTCCCCTTTTCCCAACCATGATTCCCCTCTCCCTGCCCCCTTCCCACACTCAGTCCACAATAGAGACCCAGATCAGAATCAGGTTTATCATCACTCACATATGTCATGAAATTAGTCTTTATTTGTGGCAGCAGTACAGTGCAATACATAAAATCACTACAGCACTGTGCAAAAGTCTTGGGCACCCCACCTACAGTATATGCGTGTGCCTCAGACTTTTGCACAGTATTGTGTGTCTGAATGTTTCGATACACACATGACAAATAAAGCTAACCTTTAATATTTCTCTTCAAATATCATACGCACAAAGTCAGTCTCAGTGCACTCAGTAATGGGCTCACCAA
>NC_092391.1:61732055-61868531 GCF_030028105.1 Mobula birostris | reverse complement strand
ACAAACTCACTCATGCTCACACTCATGCACACACACAATTACACTCACACACACAAGGCTCACACACACACTCACACAGACACACAAACACTCACTCACCAACTCTCACACACACACTCACACTCACAAACACGTACACACTCACACACAAACACACACTCACACAGACTCACACACTCACTCTCGCACACACACACAGACTCACATACAGACACATGTACAGACTCACACACACAGGCTCACATATTCACACTCATACAGAGACACAAACACACACACACTCACACTCACACACATACAGACTCACGCACTCTTGCACACACACAAATGCTCACAAACACACACACACGCACACACGCACAAATAATACAAACTCAGAATCATTAAAAATGCTCCAAATGTTAAATGCAAAAGAGTTCAATAGTTTAATTTTATATCAGAGAACGTATCCAGTATACAACCTGAAATCCTTACTCTTCACAGACATCCACGAAACAGAAGAATTATAGGAAAGATGAAAGATAAAAATTGAGAGAGTACAGAGGAGATGTACTAAAATGTTGCCTGGGTTTCATCTCCTAAGTTACAGAGAAAGGTTGAACAAGTTAGGTCTTTATTCTTTGGAGCGTAGAAGGGTTGAGGGGGGACTTGATAGAGCTGTTTAAAATTACGAGGAGGATTTATAGATAGATAGATATACTTTACTGATCCCAAGGGAAATTGGGTTTCGTTACAGCTGCACCAACCAAGAACAGAGCATAAATATAGCAATACAAAAACCACAAACAATCAAACAACAAAATGCAAACTATGCCAGAGGGAAATAAGTCCAGGACCAGCCTATTGGCTCAGGGTGTCTGACCCTCCACGGGAGGAGCTGCAAAGTTCGATGGCCACAGGCAGGAACAACCTCCCATGACGCCCAGTGTTGTATCTCGGTGGAATATGGCCGGGGTCCAACAGCAAAAAGTTCAATATCCGGTCTACAAACACGTTCCTCGATCGTAATATGACCCGGATTGCACCATCTGTTGTTAACCAGAACAGTAAGCACCCAACTCCTTTTTACACTTACTGCTCTCAGTGCACTTCCAGTCAGCCCAAACGGTCTGGAAGCCGTCCATGAAAAGTTTTGGTTGGGTATGTCCTCGTGCAGCCACGTTTCAGTGAAACACATCACACTCCACTCCCAAAATGTTGTCTGACTCCTGGCTAGCGCCGTGAACTCGTCCATTTTATTACCCACCCAACGTCTCTTCTCCATAAGTCTCTGTTGTCTTGACCCGGTCCTCTTTCCTCGACTTTGTGATCTCCCTCTGCATCCTCTGTGTGTTTTCCTCCAGATTTCAGCAGGAGTGTCCGCCGCTCTGCTCGCTAAACCGGCTGACACAAGCTCGGGCAGCTGGTCCCTGGAATAAACAGTGAACCATGCTTCTGCCCTGCTAATGAGACGTGTCAGAATGTAACTATTTCCAGCGCTAAAAACCCAAATAAAACTCTCTCTACCAGCATGATAGAGAGGGTGCAGCTTCAACGTGTTACCGTGAAAAAAAAATACAACAAATAACGTAAGTTAAAAAGTAAGAAGAAAAAAGTAAGAATACTTGTCGGAACGGCTGTAACAGGCTGCATGCACACTTATACATATACTTTATACTTTATTGTCGCCAAACAATTGGTACTAGAACATAAATCATCACAGCGATATTTGATTCTGCGCTTCACACTCCCTGGATTACACATATTAAATATTAAAGATATTAAAAATAGTTAACATTAGTAAATATTAAAAATTTAAATTTTAAATAGTAAATAGAAAATAGAAAAATGGGAAGTAAAGTAGTGCAAAAAAACCGAGAGGCAGGTCCGGATATTTGGAGGGTATGGCCCAGATCCGGGTCAGGATCCATTCAGCAGTCTTATCACAGTTGGAAAGAGCTATTCCAAATCTGGCCGTACAAGTCTTCAAGCTCCTGAACCTTCTCCCGGAGGGAAGAGGGATGAAAAGTCTGTTGGCTGGGTGGGTCATGTCCTTGATTATCCTGGCAGCACTGCTCCAACAGCGTGTGGTGTAAAGTGAGTCCGAGGACAGAAGATTGGTTTGTGTGATGTGCTCTGCCGTGTTCACAATCTTCTGCAGCTTCTTCCGGTCTTGGACAGGACAGCCTCCATACCAGGTTGTGATGCACCCGAGAAGAATGCTTTCTACAGTGCATCTATAAAAATTAGTGAGGGTTTTAGGGGACATGCCAAATTTCTTTAGTTTTCTCAGTAAGTAAAGGCGCTGGTGGGCCTTCTTGGCAGTGAACTCTGCTTGGTTGGACCAAGTCAGGTCATTTGAGATATTGACCCCGAGGAACTTAAAGCTTTTGACCTGTTCCACTTGCGCACCACCAATGTAAATTGGGTCATGTGGTCTGCTACTCCTTCTGAAGTCAGCAACCAATTCCTTCGTCTTGCTGACATTGAGGGATAGGTTATTGTCTTCGCACCATGCCACCAGGTTCTTAATTTCCTCTCTGTACTCAAACTCATCATTACCCGAGATTCAGCCTACAATTGTTGTGTCATCAGTAAATTTGTATATTGAGTTTGATGGAAACTTGGCTACACAATCATGGGTGTACAGTGAGTACAGCAGGGAGCTGAGTACACAACCTTGTGGGGCATCGGTGCTCAGAGTGATTGTAGAGGAGAGCTTGTCCCCTATTTTTACAGCCTGGGTCCTGTCTGTGAGGAAGTTGAAGATCCAGCTGCAGATCTGAGTGCTAAGGCCCAGGTTCCGGAGTTTAGGAATCAGTTTATTTGGAACGATGGTATTAAAGGCAGAGCTGTAGTCAATGAAAAGGAGCTTTATGTATGTGTCTTCATTCTCCAGAAGGAATGTAGGGCCAGAGAGATGGCACCTGCTGTTGACCTGTTGCTCCGGTAGGCGAATTGCAAAGCGCGAGGTTGACCGGTAGGCTGTGGTTGATGTGTGCCAAAACCAATCTCTCGAAGCACTTCATAGCAATTGATGTCAGAGCCACAGGTCGATAGTCATTCAGGCATGCCACCTTGCTCTTCTTCGGCACTGGGATTATCGTTGTCTTCTTAAAACACGAGGGGATCTTAGACTGAAGCAAGGAGCAGTTGAAGATGTCAGCAAACACTCCAGCTAGCTTGCCTGCACAGGCCCGGAGAACCCGTCCTGGGACGCCATCTGGGCCCATTGCATTCCTTGGATTTATCTTCAGGAAGGCCCTTCTAACGTCCTCCTCGGTGACAATGAATCTCGATGCCATCAGGTCCAGTTCATCTGGAGGGAGCGGGACGCTCCTCATCTGTTTGAATCTTGCATAGAATACGTTAAGTTCGTCAGGAAGAGAAGCGCCACAGTTATTGATATTCCCAGTCTTTTCTTTGTGCCCAGTGATCTCATTTAGACCCTGCCATAGTCTACTGGCATCCCTTTGGTTAGCCTGGGCTTCCAACTTGGCTCGATATTGCCTCTTGGTGCCCTTAATGGCTTTCCGGAGTTCACGCCTGGATTCCATGTAGCAACTGGTATCCCCGGACCTAAAAGCCGCAGCTCTGGCCTTTAAAAGAGACTTGACTTCATAAAGATAGAGTTGACGTGGATAGGCTTTTCCATTGAGAATGGGGGAGATTCAAACAAGAGGACATGAGTTGAGAGTTAAAGGGCAAAAGTTTAGGGGTAACATGAGGGGAACTTCTTTACTCAGAGAGTGGTAGCTGTGTGGAATGAGCTTCCAGCAGAAGTGGTTGAGGTAGGTTCAATGTTGTCATTTAAAGTTAAATTGGATAAATATATGGACAGGAAAGGAATGGAGGGTTATGGCCAAGTGCAGGTCAGTGGGACTAGGTGAGAGTAAGAGTTCAGCATGGACTAGAAGGTCTGAGATGGCCTGTTTCCGTGCTGTAATTGTTATATGGTTATATAGAAGAAAAATAACCCAAAGAATAAGTGACAGAAAATGTTAAAACCCTGAAACCCCTTCCTCCCATGAACAAGCAGCAGCAAAAACATCAGCCTTCCCCCCACTTGCTTCAGCAAAAGCCTCAGCCACCCCACCCCACCACCCCCCTTGCAAGCAACAGCAAAGTCCTTAGCGACCAAGATTTCGAGTCCATCAGAAACTATTGTCCATCCCAACACCTGGACATCTCAGACTGGCTCTCTCTTGCATTAGTGAGGGAGAGAGAGAGATATTCCTCCTGCCACGGTGAGAAAAGAGAGCAACAACTTGTTGTTTTGATGTTACAATCTGCAGCGTTGCTCGTCTGACTTGGGAGAGGGAGAGAGAATATATGTCACCATATGCAGCCCGAAAATTCATTCTCTTGTGGGCATAATAAATCCATAATTGAATAATAACCATAACAGAACCAATGAAAGACTGCACCGACTTAGGTGTTCAACCAGCGTGCAAAAGACGACAAACTGTGTGAATACAAAAAGAAAGAAATAATAATAATAAATAAATAGGCAACAAATATTGAGAACGTGAGATGCAGAGCCCTTGAAAGTGAGTCCATAGGTTGTGGGAATATTTCAATGATGGGGCAAGTGAAGTTGAGTGAAGTGATGACCTTTGGTTCAAGAGCCTGATGGTTGACGGGTAATAACTGCTCCTGAACCCGGTGGTGTTAAGTCTTGAGGCTGTTGTACCTCCTTCCTGGTGGCTGCAGTGAGAAGAGAGCATGTCCTGGATGGTAGGGGTCCCCGATGATGGATGCATATACATACTGTGACCACTGGGAAGCGTACTAAACAGTTACATGTATGTAGGCAGTTACATAAAATAATAGCGGGCATAAATTGTTAAACTGCACAAGCCAATAACAATTATGCATTCTAATCCAAAAGCTCCAATCAGAAGTGAGTCTAGGTATCTCTCGAAGGAATTCCCCTTAGTAAAATGGTTACCCTGGCAACTGGTGTATTTCATTGTTTACTTCTTTCCTGGAAAATTCTAGAATCCCAGTCCGAGTTATTTTCTCAGCTGCATCTAATCATTCAAGCCCACAGAGTTCTAACTGAGTTTTGTTTCTCTATTTTTATTAAGCACTAACAGAGAATCGGAAATGCAGAAATGCAAAAGTATAGTAGCTAAGAACAAAGTTCAGAAAAAAGTCTGAAAGAGATGGCAGGGCAATGTGTGTTCAGCCCTTATAGCACGGATGGGGTGGCGGGTTGGAGGATTTATTAACCGGACTAGTCTCTACCCAAAGAGGTGTAAGGCGCTCCTCCCCTTCGTTAGTTTGCAGGTCACCCTTGGGCAGGGTGTAGCACCTGCTGAGTCCCCCATCGCCGATCGGGGTCACCTGAAGCCATGGGAGCAGGTGGTGGATGGTCATATGAGCAGCTGGTGTGTATCACAAGTCCTGGTTATGTGACCACTGACACCAGGCAGACAATCTCTGAAGAGTATTGATAATGGCTGGGGTCACCCGTCTTGTAAAGACACTGCCCAGAAGAAGGTAATGGCAAGACACTTCTGTAGAAAACCTTGCCAAGAACAATCATGGTCATGATCGCCCACATTGTACAACACAGCACATAATGAACAAACAATTCTACAAATAAGAGATCGTCCATTCAAATTTGTAGATAAGAGTTAACCAATCACATAGTCCCTGTTCAAATCATGTGATACCAAGGGCAGCTTCAAGAGTAATGCAAAGAACTGTAACAACGAGGGGTTACACTGAACAATATTATATATATAGTGTAACCACTGGGGGTATGCTGAACAATTATATATACATACTGTTACCACTGGGAAGAATACTAGACAGTTACATGTATAGACAGTAGGAAGTTATATGAAATACAAGGAGGCAATTAATTATTAACTTGCAAAGATAATACCAGTTATACAGATTAATCCAACAAAAATGTGAAGAAGGATACAGGTATGCTGTAGCCAAATATGTTTGGTGTAGCTGGGCATTAGGGTCGGCATGGACGACGTGAGTCAAAAGGGCCCGGTTCTATGCTGTATGATTCCATTCCCTGAATCTATGGTTCTATGCAGTTGAAGGAGGTGATATAGAAGGATGATGTAATGATGCCTTTATTGCAGGGCAGATGAAGAATAAACATAAGGAAGTTTTGAGCCAATTTTCAATGTATTGGGTGAGACTGCCGCTGCATGGCTGAGTACAGGGTGTTGGAGTTTGAAGGGGTCCTCTGTAAGAAAGTTTGTACATTTTTCCTGTGAGCAAGTGGATTTTCTCCAGTTAGTTGGTTAATTGGTCATTGAAAATTGTCCTGATTCATCATTACCATCATCACATGCCATGTCATTTGATGTAGGTGATCATGGTCCTGAGCATGATTGTTCTTGGCAAATATTTCTACAAAAGTGGTTTGTCATTCCTGCCTTCTGGGCAGTGTCTTTACAAGACAGGTGTCCTTAACCATTATCAATGCTCTTCAGAGATTGTCTGCCTGGTGTCAGTGGTAACATAACCAGGACTTGTGACATGTACCGACTGCTCCCATGGCTTCATGTGATCCTGATCCGGTGGCGGGGAGGGGGGGGCTAATCAGGTGCTACACCTTGTCCAAGGGTGACCTGCAGACTAGCAGAGGGAAGGAACACCTTACACCTCCTTTGGTAGAGAGTTATCTCCACCCAACCACCCAAGTCCAGTGATTATGCTAGAGTTAAATAAACAGGTGTGGTCCGTTGGGCTGGAAGAACCTGTTTCACACTGAATAAAAATAAGTTCAGCAGATTGGACTCAGATCACAGGTAGACAAGATAGTGAAGAAAGCGTGCTGTCATATCACAAAATGATTTTTGTTCAGAATTACTGTGGCTACTGGCATAACCAGTGAAGTGATTCAATATCCATCTAACATCAAGTACTCAGCTCTGCCCTGCTCATTCACGCTTCAGAATGGCAATGATTGATCTGAATTGGGCCCTTTGCTTTGTTTGGCCAACTGTCCTGATGTACTGTGTTATGTTCCTGCTGATGTGTGCACTGTCTGTTAAATTTACGTTAGGATTTATTAACCAGACTGGTATCACTTCAGGATTTATTTCTACTACCCAATCTACAAAACATAGTGCATACAGTCCATTCCATCACAGGTAAAGCCCTCCCACCATCGAGCAGAAAAACAGATTCCATCATCAGGGCCTCCTCCACCCAGGACATGCTCTCTTCTCGCTATTACCATCAGGAAGCTGGTATGGGAGCCTAGGGACTCACCCCACCAGGTTCAGGAACAATTACTACCCCTCAGCCATCAGGCTCTTGAACCAGCAGGGATAACTTCACTTGCCCCAACAATGAAATGTTCCCACAACCTATGTACTCACTTTTAAGGACTCATCATCTCATGGACTTGATATTTATTGCTTATTTATTATTACTATTATTATTATTATTTCTTCCTTTTTTTGTATTTGCACAATTTATACTTTATACATTGGTTGGTGCCGTCTTTCATCGTGGTTATTGGATTTATTAGTGTGCCTGCAGGAACACAAATCTCAGAGTTGTAATGGTGACATATCAAAGTACATTCTGTATAATAAATTTACTTTAACCTTGTACTACCCAATCCACAATTCTCATCCAAAACTCCATCCAAGCTCTCTCCATGTTGCGTAGAAGTTAGTGTAGACTGCCTGACTTGCTGAGTTTTTCCAGCATGTTGCGTGCATTGCTCAAGATTTCCAGCATCTACAGAGTCTCTTGTGTTTGCGTTTTGGACCAATATTGCATATAAGCGTCTGACCCAGACCGAGAAGTCAAGTTACCTGAACGTGTAGAACCCAGTCCAGGATTCTATATTCCTACATGGAAGATGACGTGCTGTTCCACATTGGGATTGGCCCACTCAACTCTGGAGAGACCTTGCCTCTTAAGATGACAACGATTCATCATCCTCTGCCTCAAGATATTCCTCCTATTTCCGTTCTAAAGGGAGCGCCTTCTATTCTGAGGCTGTATCCTCTGGTCTCAGACTCTCTATCGGAAACATCCTCTCCAAGTCCACTCTATCTCGGCCTCTCAATAAAGACTTCTCTTAAATTTAGAGCTTATGGACAGTGGACACGAGATCACCACAGGTGGAGTTGGGGAGGCAGTGGTACAGTGGAGGCACATTTGGAACCCTTGTGGCGATTGGAATGGGAAAGCGTTCTTTCTGAAAGTAAGACGTCTTCTGCCTAAGATTAAGTAATGGAGAATATATTTTAATTTACTTACTACTTACTTAGCCTATCACTGCATCTGGGGCAAAGACTGCTGACAGTAACTCACCAGAGTCCTCTGTCCTGCGCCAGTCTTTCAAGATTTCCCAGATGTAGCTGGTTGGCCGGTTTGGTCAGCAAGACAGAAAGCACTGACTGTGAATAAGCACAGTAATAATTTATTTACAAACGGTAAAAAATTCAACCAAACATTTAAGTCCCCCCAAGTTACACAAACTACAGAACTAATTATGCAACAGATAGTCGTTGAAAATGCATGCGGAACATACTTTCTCAATGGTTCTCTGCAGCGTGCCTTAGACAAAGGGGAGGGAGAGCGAAAAGTTCACACGTGTTACTCTTACATGCCCTGGGCTGGTTGAAACTGGATACTAGGTACCATGGCACACAAACTAACCAATGGGAAGAGCAGTTGCAGTTTTTAAACTGACCAATCACAGTCAACACGATGGAAGTGGCTTTGACTGGCCAGTAAGCCATGCTCCCATGCAATGGTAGCCAATCTTTGAAGATCCTTCCCCTCCCAGGGATGAGCTTCTGTTAGTGTTTCTGTGGCTCTGGGTTTTTATGGGATGAGGTTGCTAGCCCCATGGCCAACCCTTCTCCTTTCACAGCCAGGCCTGGGTGTGTCCATGGTGGAGTTAAAGTATAATTTGCTGTTGTTAGAAACACACGCAGCAAGTTGGCACAACAGTCGATGATAGCGGAGATGTCAGGACAACCTCAGGGAGGAAACGGTAGCCTAACACTATTGTATTCCTGTAAATGCCTGCAACAGTAGGGATTTCAAAGTAGTATATGGTCATATACACGTACTTGATAATAAACTTGGCTTTGACTATAATTACAGTGCTAGCAACCCGGGTTCAATTCCTGCAGCTGTCTGTCGGGAGGTTGTACCTATTCCCCATGACCACACAGATTTCCCCCGGGTGCTCTCATTTCCTCCCACATTCCAAAAAGATGTACAGTACTGTGCAAAAGTTTTAGGCAAATATAGATAGCCAGGGTGCCTGAGACTTTTGCATAGCACTGTAGTAATTTTATGTATTGCACTGTACTGTTGCCCCAAAAAAAAAACAAATTTCATGACATATGTGAGTGATGATAAGCCTGATTCTGATAGGAGTCTCTGTTGTGGACTGAGAGTGGGAGAGGAGAATCATGGTTGGGAGAAGGGGAAGGGAGAGGGGAGGGAGCAGGAAACACCAGCGAGACATCCTGTAGTGATCAATAAACTGATTGTTTGGAATCAAATGACTTTGCCTGGTGTCTCAGGACTGGTTGTGTCTGCACCCACACCAACCCCCACCCTACGGCACTCCTTCTCTGCAATCTTTCCCACACCCCTCCTGTAGCGCTCCACCATTGCCATTCCCAACATCCTTTGCTCCCGCCAGACTGACAAACTCACTCTCCACTCTGTTGTCCTCCCACAATCCAAAGACGTACGGGTTGGTGGGTCAACTGGTCATTGTAAACCATCCCGTGATTAGGCCAGGGTGAAATCGTGGGTTGCTGGGCTGCGCGGCTCAAGGGGCCGGGAGGGCCTATTCCGTGCTGTGTCTCTAAAATACAGAACAAAGCTTTTCTTTCCAACACTCCTCCCTCCCCCCAATGCCGACTGCGCTTGGGTGACTTTCAGGAGAGCTAATGGGGCGGGCAGCGAAGGAAGCCCTCCTACCTGTTCCTCGGCCCCATTGCAAACCTCCCCACCCCCCCACCACCAGGTCTGATGGAACAGGACGAAAGTAAATAAGCAGCTGCGAAGCACAGGACGAGAGCCAGACTAATTAACGAACATCTTCACCCTACCACCGTCTAACCAGTGAGCAGACGGAGTCAGCTATACAGAGACCACACAGGAGCCGAGCGGCAGCTGCTTTAACTCTTTCAGCTGCACTTTATTCTGTACTCTGTTATTGTTTTGCCTCAATGCCCAGTATAATGATCTGATCTATTCTGGATGCAAGATGGGCTTCTCACTGTACCACGGTACATGTGACAGGAATGTACCCATCTGGTACAGAAGTGTAGTGCTTAGTGTCTATGTCAGCGATTATAAACCTGGTTCTGATTCTGAGCGTAACACATTAAAACGCCAGTGACGCCGTGTTCATTTCCTGCTGCTGTCCGTAAAGAGCTTCTACATTCTCCGCCTGACTACACGGGTTTCCCCAGGTGCCCTGGTTTCCTCCCACAGTCCAAAGATGTACAGTTTGGGGCTAGTAGGTTATGGGCATGGGAACATTAGGGTGCCCCACAGAATATCCTTGGACTATTTTGGTCATTGATGCATTTCACTATGTTTCGATGTTTTGCCCAATTCCATGGCAGTCCCTGTTGTGTATGTAATATTTTAATAATTTTGTATATATATTGTTTGATTAAGCATTCTCGTTCATTTAAATAGTAAATTTGTGTTATGTGCAAAGATACGTTAATTGTGTATGTCATCATGCTTCCACATGATACGTGCACACTTTGCTAATAAATGAACTTGAAGTTACACCTATATCCACAGACTCTCCGCGTCTTCCTTTGAATTAATTTAATGTTTTGAGGTTACAAAGCACAATGAGCCTCTTCTTCCAATTGTATCCCCTGGCAAATTTCTCCCCATTTATAGTGGTGCCTGTGTCCGAGAAGTGGACATCCTGTCTAACACTAGTGGGCATAGGTTTGAGGAGAGAGGGTAAGATTGCTGAGGGTCAACAGGAATTAGAATCAAAAAGTCACTATGGTTTTAGAATCATAGAATCGTACAGAACGGTAAGAGGAACTTCAGACCGACTTGTCCATGCCTATCCTGTTTTCCCACATTTGGACAATATCCCTCTCCGACTTTCCTATCCGTGTACCTGCCTAAATGTCTTTTCAACATTATAATTGGACTGGGGTGCTTGCTACCTGGATTAGAAGAGCATAAGACCATATATATATATATATATATATATATAGGAGCAGAATTAGGACATTTGCACCATCGAGTCTGCTCTGCCATAACATCATGGCTAAAACCAAGTTATTGGGTCTTCCAGGTGAGGCAACACTTCACTTGTGAGTCTGTTGGGGTCACCTATTGCATCCGGTGCTCCCGGTGCGGCCTCCTCTACATCGGTGAAACCCGACGCAGATTGGGGGACCACTTCGTCGACCTCCTCCGCTCCATCCGCCAAAACAGACAGGATCTCCCAGTAGCCACCCACTTCAACTCTGCTTCACACTCCCATTCAGGTATGTCCATACATGGCCTCCTCTACTGACATGATGAGGCTAAACTCAGGTTGGAGGAGCAACACCTCATATACCGTCTAGGTAATCTCCAGCCCCTTGATATGAACATAGAATTCTCCAACTTCCGGTAATTCCCTCCCCCTCCCTTCCCCTATCCCTATGTCACTCTGCCCCTCCCCCAGCTGCCTATCACCTCCCTCACGGTTCCGTCTCCTTCTACTACCCATTGTGTTTTCCCCTATTCCTTCTTCACCTTTCACTACCCTTCCCCTCCCTGCTTCCCCTCCCCCACCCCATGATCTTTCCCCTTACTGGTTTTTCACCTGGAACCTACCAGCCTTCTCCTTCCCAACCTCCCCCCATCTTCTTTATAGGGCCTCTGCCCCTTCCCTCTTCAGTCCTGACAAAAGGTCTCGGCCGAAATGTTGACTGTTCTTTTCCACAGATACTGCCCGAACTGCTGAGTTCCTCCAGCGTGTTGTGCGTGTTGAAGTTATTGGGTATATTTAACGCAAAGGTTGATAGGTTTTTGATTAGTAAGGGGGTGTCAAAGGTTACAGGGAGAAAACAATAGAATGGGGTTGAGAGGGAAAATGAATCAGCCATGATGGAATGGTGGTACAGATTCTGCTCCTCCTTCTTTATCATATACAAATGCAGTCCTGTGCAAGAGTCTAAGGCACACATATCGTATGCAGTGCCTATAAAAAGTATTCACTCCCCTTGGAAGTTTTCATGTTTTATTGTTTTACATCATTGAATCAGAGTGTATTTAATTTGGCTTTTTTTGACCCTGATCAATAGAAAAGACTCTTTCATGTCAAAAATGAAAACAGATCCTTACAAAGTGATCTAAATTAATTACGAATATAAAATACAAAATAATTGATTGCATAAGTATTCACCACCTTTAATATGACACATCAAATCATCAGCGGTGCAGCCAATTGGTTTTCGAAGTCACATAATTAGTTAAATGGAGATCTGTTTTTGGAGACCTGTGTGCAGTCAAGGTGTTTCAATTGATTGTAGTAAAAGTACACCTGTATCTGGAAGGGCCAACTGCTGGTGAGCCAGTATCCTGGCAAAAACTACACCATGAAGACAAAAGAACACTCCAAACAGCTCCACAAAAAGGTTATCGAAAAGCACAAGTCAGGAGATGGCTACAAGGAAATTTCTAAGTAACTGAATATTCCTCGGAGTACTAAGTCAATCATCAAGAAATGGAAAGAATATAGCACAGCTGTAAATCTGCCTAGAGTAGGACATCCTCAAAAACTGAGTGACTGCGTAAGAAGGGGACTAGTGAGGGAGGCCGCCAAGAGACCTATGACAACTCTGGAGGAGTTACAAGCTTCAGTGGCTGTAATGGGAGAGGCTGTGCGTACGACAACTGTTGCCTGAGTTCTTCACCAGTCACAGCTTTATGGAAGAGAGGCAAAGAGAAAGCCACTGTTGAAAAAAACTCACATGAAATCTCGGTTAGTGGGAGACTCTGAAGTCAGCTGGAAGAAGGTTCTATGGTCCAATTAAACCAAAATTGAGCTGTTTGGTCATCAGGCTAAACCCTCTGTTTGGCGTAAGCCAAATTCCGCACATCGTCAAAAACACACCATCCCTACTATAAAGTATGATGGAGTCTGTGAAGCATCATGCCGTGGGGATGCTTCACTGCAGCAGGCTCTGGAAGACTTGTGAAGGTAGAGGGTAAAATGAATGCAGCAAAATACTGGGAAATCCTGGAGAAAAACCTGATGCAGTCTGCAAGAGAACTGGGAGAAGGTTTGCTTTCCCAAGCATAAAGCCAAAGCTACACAGGAATGGCTTAAAAACAACAAATTTAATGTTCTGGAGTGGCCAAGTCAGAGTCCAGACTTCAATCCAATAGAGAATTTATGGCTGAACTTGAAAAGGGCTGTTCACTCACATTCCCCATGCAATCTGACAGAGCTTGAGCAGTTTTGTATAGAAGAATGGGGAGAAATTGCAGTGTCCAGATGTACAAAGCTGATAGAAACCTACTCACACAGACTCGAGACTGTAATTTCTGCAAAGGTGCATCCACTAAATATTGACTTGAAGGGGCAGAGTAATTACACAATCAATTATTTTGTGTTTAATGATTGTAATAAATTTAGACCAATTTTTAGAAAATTGTTTTCACTTTGACATGACAGTCTTTTCTGTTGATCAGTGTCAAAAATCCCAAATTAAATCCACTGTAATTCAATGTTGTAGAAAAATAAAACGTGAAAACTTCCAAGGGGGTGAATACTTATTATAGGACCTGTCGCTGGAGGACCTAAGACTTCTGCACAGTACTGTATTTCTTAACGTGGAGTGGAGAGTGAGTTTGTAAATCTGGCAGGAGTGAAGAGTGTTGGAATAGTGAGAGGTGTGGCACAGGTGGCAGAGAAGGAATGCCAGGGGCATTATGAGGGGTGGCTCTGAGACACCAGGCGAAGTCATTTGATTTGAACCAATTGGTTTATTGATCATTACAGAATGTCTCTCTGGTGCTTCCCACTCCCTCCCCTCTCCCTTCCCCTTTTCCCAACCATGATTCCCCTCTCCCTGCCCCCTTCCCACTCTCAGTCCACAATAGAGACCAGATCAGAATCAGGTTTATCATCACTCACATATGTCATGAAATTTGTTTTTTCTTGCGGTAGCAGTACAGTGTGATACATAAAATTACCACAGTGTTGTGCAAAGGTCTTGGGAACCATATTTATATATATAAGTGGATAAGACTTTCGAATTTTACTGTAGGTAGGAAGAGTTTGGAGGGACATGGACCAAAAACGTGGGCAAATAGACTAGCTTGCCAGCCTGTTGCCTCACCTCTTCCCTTCACTTTTTTAAACCGGCTATCTCCCCTCTATTTTCAGTCCAGATGGATGGGTCTCGACCTGTAACATTGACAGTCCAAATGCTGCCTGATCGGTTGAGTTCCTCCAGCAGTTTGTTAGTGACCATATCTATTGCGGCTGCAGGCACAGTGTGAACCAATAAGGCTTACGGTAGCATAGTGGTTACTGCAACTGCTTTACAGCACACGTGATCACCAGTCAGGGCTTGGAAGGTGCCTACGTACACATGCTCTCTCTCTGTCTCTCTCTGTCTCTCTCTCTCTTGCTTGATGCTGCAGGAGTCCTGGGTCTTGGGCAAGTTTAATCGATGCGGTTTGTGGAGAGGACTCTGTAGTTCATGCCATGTTGTGTTTCTGGTTTCTGGTTGTTCCTGTTTGCATGTCGCTGTTTTCTGTGGTTTTGATCGAGCGGGCTAGCGCTGCGGCCTGCAGATAGTGAGAGCCACAGTGCTGGACTGAACTGAACTGAGCTGAACTGAATATGCCTTGTGTATTTTGATGACTTTGTGGTTTGGTGTTTTGAATTCTGTGTTTCTCGCTCATTTTTTGACATTTGTGTGATATGTTCTTTTTTTTGTGCATTGGGGGTTTGATGTTTTTCTTTGAACGGGTTCCACGGCTTTCTTTGTTTCGTGGCTGTCGTGGGGGAGATGAATCTCAGGGTTGTGTATTATATACATATTTTGGAAATAAGTGTACTGTGAAGCTTTTTGTCACAACAATGGACTCTGCTGCAGGATCTACCTGTCCCCGCAGGCAGGCTGATAGCAGATTCAGCAATTGCACTCATTAATATGCATGTGTCAGCTAATTATTATTTCATTGTGATGGTATATAACTCCCTCTTCGTTGTAGCGCTTGTCAAAACTTGAGCAAAGCACAACCATGTTACGCTGCCTACTTGCATTCACCTGAGAAAGTGGACTGACGCTGGAGACTGGCGGTATTCATTTCAATAGTCCTTTGAGCAGCAGTGTTGGCACCTAGTTTTCTGTTTGAGAGCTTTAGCTAATGGCCCTGTTTGGCCTAGCGTTCATTGTTTTCTTTTCCCTTAAAATCCTGTTCACATTAAAAGTCTGTGAACTATCGATCCATGTCAGTGTCTCTCTTTCTCCACACTTGGGCCATATCCAAATGGTGTGACACTTTGATTTCCTTGCTGTCTGCAAGGGAGTTTGTACGTTTTTCCTGTGATGGCGTGGGTTTCCTCTGGGTGTTCCAGTGTCCCCCCACATTCCAAAGATGTACAGCGTTAGGACCAGTGAGCTGTGGGCATGTGATGTTAGAGCTGGAAGCTTGGTCTGCCTGGAGCGCAGTTCTCAGACTGTTTGGACCTTGATACAGAATGACAGATTTCACAGCATAAACATGCTTAAAACATTACTGCATGTTTTTTGATGTAGAACATAAAATGAAGCTAATCTTCTTTAAGACAGACACAGCTGAAATGGTGCCTTCTCCAAAGACCCCAGATTACCAGCTGGCACAATGCATTATTTCTTTCAGGTAGGAGAGTGCCAAGTATTGGTGATCAGGCCATAAAGGGTAGGGCTGCTGGTAAAAAAAAACCGTAAATTCCAAGCGTGGAATCTCTTCTGAGGGAGGTCCCCGCTTCTCAACAGGCGTGCCCGAGAGAACTTGTGCATTTGTCCACGTAATGAAAATTTCCAAATGGCTGTAAAGTCTCCAGCTGCAGATGAGATCGTTAAGGAAAGCTCAAGGGGTTTACAGTTGTCAGCAGAGCCCTTAGGATTGGATTACCTCCACCTCAGACAAACTGCTGCCCACCCTGCATCAGAGTGCTGCAGTGTTAATATACAGATGCCTTTTATTGGGTTGGAGGGAGTGGCTGGGCAGGCCAGGACTTCATTCCTTAGTGCATAGGAGGCTGAGGAGTGACTTTATAGGGCACCACAGTAGCATGAAGCCATCATAGTTCAGGGAGTTCTGGAGTTCAGAGTTCAGTGCTGGGCCCATTCTATTAGGAGTCTCTGTGTGTCCTCCCCATGAAATGCATGGCTTTTCCCTGGGCACTCCGGTTTCCTCCCACAGTCCAAATACGTACTGGTTAATAGGTTAATTGGTCACTGTAAACGGTCCAGTGACTAGGTTAGGGTTAATCGGCGTTGAGGGTTTGCTGGGACGACGTGGCTCGAAGGGCCGAAAGGGCCTACTCCATGCTGTGTGAAAGTCAAAGTTAAAAGTTCAAAGTACATTTATTATTAAAGTACACATATATTATACAACTTTTGATATTCGTCTCCTTACAGGCAGCTACAAAACAAAAAAACCCAAAAGGACCCATAAAAAAAAGACAGACATGCACCCAATGTGCAGAGAGGAGAAAAAAATGGTGCAAACAATAAAAGTAAGTAAATGGCATTTAAAATGAGTCCTTACACATAGAGCCTGGAGCAGCCGGAGCAGGCCCAGCGCCTCAGCCTCAGTTCAGCACAGAGCGGAGTAAACGTCGGGAGCCCAGAGCAGGCCTAGAGCCTCAGCCTCAGTTCAGCACAGAGCGGAGTAAACGTTGGGAGCCCGGAGCAGGCCCAGAGCCTCAGCCTCAGCCTCAGTTCAGTGCAGAGCGGTGTGCAGAATCAGGCCGATCCTTGCCTCTGGACCTGATACCATATCTTTATTTCAATGTGAGAGGGAAAAGTTTTAAAAGGGACTTGAGCATCACCATCTTCATGCAGACGGTGGTGGCTGTTGAGAACAAGCTGCCAGAGGTAGTGGTTGAGGCAGGAGCACTACAACATTTTAAAGATACACCTGGACAGGTATATTGATCGGAAAGGTTTAGATCAGACGTTCCCAACAGGGGTCCACTATCCCCTTGCTTAATGGTATTGGTCCATGGGATAAAAAAGGCTGGGAACCCCTGGGTGAGAGGGATACACTGCAGGCCAAATGTGGGAAAATGCGTCATCTTGGTTGGCATGATTGAGTTGGGCTGAAAGGGTCTGTCTCTCTTTCAATGAAGAGTGACCTCATTGAAAGCTATTGAATGGTGAAAGGCCTTGACAGAGCGGATGTGGAGAGGATGTTTCCTATGGTAGGAGAGTCAAAACTGAGGACACAGTCTCAGAATAGAGGGGCATTCTTTTAGACCAGAGATGAGGAGGAATTTCTTAAGCCAGAGAGTGGTGAATCTGTGGAATTCATTGCCACAGGTGGCTGTGGGGACTAAGTTTTTGGGTGTATTTAAGGCAGGGGTTGATAGATTCTTGATTAGTCAGGGCATGAAAGGAACAGGGAGAAGGCAAGAGATTGGGGCTGAGAGGGAAAATGGATCAGCCATGATAAAATATTGGAGCAGACTGGATGGGGCAAATGGCCTAATTCTGTTCCTATATCTTATGGTCTTGTATCTAACAGCCTCTGACACTCCATTGAGCTGCCTGCTTCCACTGATACTCCTGGTAAACCTTTCCAGGCACCTATCACCTATCACTCTCTCCTCCGAGAGGACCACAACCTTGTTATTGGGTTTGGAGGCTTGAGTGCCTCAGTTACCCGGAGAGCTACGTTGGCTGTAGTCAGGGCTAAAGAACAATTGTTATGGATGGAAACGGAACTGTGTGTGACTGAGGAGCCTGAGCCACACCTGGGGCACAGTAGAGAAGATGGCCAAGGACCGACAGAGATGGAAGGTTTTCATGGCTGCCCCAAACACCAGCAGGTAACAGCTAAATTATCATGCTCTGCTTAAAAACAAGCTTGCCCTCACATCGACTTTAAACATTTAACCTCAACCTTAAAAACATGTTCTTCAGTGTTCTACATTTCTACCCAGAGGAAAAGATTCTATCAGCCCTCTCTAAGTCTCTCATTATTTTAAAGACCTTTACCTGGTCTCCCCTCAGACTCCGACATTATCGCGAGAACAGTCCAAGTTTGTCAAAACTTCTCATTATAATTCTTGCACTTTACTCCTGGTGAACCTGCTCTGCACCCTCTCCACGGTCTCCACGTCCCTTCTATAATGGGGCAACCAGAATGGCATGCAACACTCCAAGTGTGGTCCGACTGAAGTTTTATAAAGCTACGGTAGGACTTCCTTGTTCTTGTACAGACTATCCCTACCAAAGAAGGTAAGCATGCCAGGACATCTGAGATGTCATCTTTCTTCAAAGAATGGAGTTTCCCTTCCTCCACCATTGATGCTACTCTCACCTGCATCTCCTCAATTTCCCGAACATCCCTGCTCACCCCATCTTCCTGCCGCCTTAACAGTGACAGAGTTCCTCCTGTCCTTAACCTATCACCCCATGAACATTTGCATTCAATATATCATTCTTTGAAGCTTCTGCTATCTCCAAAGGGATCCTACCATTGAACATATCTTACCTCACTCCTCTCTCCACTTTCTGCAAAGATCGCTCCCTCTGTGATTCCCTTGTCCATTTGTCCCTCCTGGCAAGCAGCATTAGTTCTACACCTGCCCATACACCTGCTCCTCCTTCACCTCTATTCAGGTCCCCAAACAGTCTGTCCAGGTGAAGCAACACTTCTGCAAAAAATGTTCCCTCTCCCTCCTATTCCCCACTCCGGCCTCTTACCTCCTCTCACCTGCCTATCACCAGCCCCTGGCACCCCTCCTTTCTCCCTTTCTCCCACGGTCCAATCTTCTCTACTATCAGATTCCTTCTTCCCCAGCCCTTGATCTTTCCCGTCCACTTGATCACCTATCACCTTCCGGCTGGCCTCCTTCCCCTCTCCCACCTTTTCATTCTGGCATCTGCCCCCCTTCCTTTCCAGTCCTGAAGAAGGGTCTTGGCCAGAAACATTCATTTCTCTCGATGCTGCCTGACCTGGTGAGTTCCTCCAGCATTCTGCAAACCCACACAGTGACAGGGAGAACAGACAAACCCCTTACAGACAGCAGCACAAACTGAACCCCGATCTCACTCCTCGGAGTTTAGGAGGCTGAGGGGGGTGACCTTATACAGTAAATGTATATAACGTTGTGGGGGGGGGGGTGCATAGGGGTGAATGCATACAGTTGCTGTTAGCAAGGCTGGGGAATCAAGAACCAGAGGGCACAGGTTTAAGGTGAGAGGGAGAGATTTCAAAAGGATCTGAGGAGCAACTCCTTCACGTAGAGGGTGGTTGGTATATGGATAGTAGATAGAAAGGGTTTAGAGCAGGGGTTCCCAGCCTTTTCTTATGCCATGGACCAATACTATTAAGCAAAGGGTCCATGGACCCCGGTTCGGAACTCTAGGTTTAGAGGGAAATGAACCAAAAACATAGGGAAACGGGACTAGCTTGCCAGCTGTTACTTCACCTTTTCCTTTCAACTTTTTATACCGGATATCTCCCCTCTACTTTCAGTCCAGTTTGAAGGTCTCAACCTGTAATGCTGACAGCCCATTTCCCTCCACAAATACTGCCCAGTCATTTGAGTTCCTTGCTTTGATATTTACTACTGGGGCCATATTTATTGAGGCTGCATCTGCAAAATTTCCCATGCCTAAGCATGCCGTACACCTTCTTTACACCTTGTCCACTTATGTAGCCACTTTCAGTGAAACGTGGACCTGGACCCCAAAATTCCTCTCTACCTCAATACTGTTAAAGATCAGATATTAACTGTACATTTTCTCCTTTCGTTTTACCTCCAAAAGGGAAACTTCTCACACTAGCCCAGATTCAACTCTATCTGCCACTCCTCTGGTCAAATCTGTAGCTAATCTGTCATCACCATCACTATCATAATGACGTGGCCGATCGTGGTCTTCCTATCCCTGACCATGATTATCCTTGGCAAATTTTTCTTCAGAAGTGGTTTGCCATTGGCTTCTTCTGGGCAGTGTCTTTACAAGACGGGTGACCCCAGCCATTATCAATATCTTTCAGAGATTGTCTGCCTGGCATCAGAGGTCAGATAACCAGGACTTGTGATCTGCACCAGCTGCTCACACGACCATCCACCACCTGCTCCCATGGCTTCACGTGACCCTGATCAGTGGGGAGGGGCTAATCAGGTGCTACACCTTGCCCAAGGGTGACCTGTAGACTGGTAGAGGGAAGGAGCTCCTTACACTTCCTTTGGTAGAGACGCATCTCCACCCCATCACCAATGTAGATGCTGCTCTGTTATCTGATCCCACCCTAGTGACCATCTGCATTGCTGACATCCTTCCCCTCCTTGGCCAAGACCTGCCACAGGGAATGCCAGTCGTGTATAGAATGGACAAGGTCAGCACCACCACCATCATGGAGCTGCAGTATGTGGATGACAATGCCATCGCAGCAGGACCGTCAATGTATCCTGAATGCCTTTGCCAGGGCATTATAAAGCCCTGGTCTTGTTTTGAATTTTAGAAAAGACACTGCCCGACCAGCCGTTTATCCAGCCCTCCATAAAAGTTGATAATATCACCCTTGGAAATGTAGACCACTTTCCATGCCTTGGCAACGTTCATCAAACGTTGGGTAGTTCTTCACTCTTGGACAGCTCTGGGGCCTGGACCCCGTCGCCATGGTGCAGCCCATACCCGACCTTTCCAATTCAGCCTGGCACTTACATTGATTAGACATCGGACCTTTCCTCACTCCCACCACTGCTTGCCTCCACCATGCCTCCTCCCGCCTCTGTTTTCTCCCGCCATGACTTGCCTTTGCCTCCACCTGCCTCTGTCTGCCTAGCCTCGCCTCTCCGTTGTAAGCAGTGATTATTATTAATAAAGTGTTATTAATAAGTGTTTAGCAGTTGTCTTTGCTTCGTATTTTTCTGCTGTTAAGTAGTCGCTTGGCATCTCCAGTGCCATCTTTATCGATTCCTTACCACTGACATGGAATATAGAACAATACAGGCCCTTCGGCCCACGAGGTTGTGCCAACCTTTTAACTTACTCCAAGGTCAATCTAACCCTTCTCTCTCACCTAGCCCACAACCCTCCATTTTCCTTTCATCCATGTGCCTATGTAAGTGTCTCCTAAATGTCCCTAATGTGTCTGCTTCTACCACTCATACTCCATGCACCTACCACTCTACTTCTGACACCCCAGCTATACTTTCCTCCAATCACCTTAAAGATAGGCTCCCTTGAATTAGTCAGTTCTGATGTGGAAGAAAGTCTCTAGCTGTCCATTCGATTTATCCCTCTTTTCATCTTGTACACCTCTGTCAAGTCCTCTCTCATCCTCCTTCACTCTGTGCTCATCCTGTACCCATGAGACGTGCTATCTAATCCAGACAGCATTCTGGTGAACCTCCTTTGCAGCCTCTCCAAAGCTTCCACCTCCTCCCTATAACCTAGCAACCAGAACTGAACACAATGCTCCAAGCGTGGTCTAACCAAAGTTTTATAGAGTTGTAACATTACCTTACAGCCTCTGAACTCAGTCCCCCGATGAATGAAGGCCAACACACTGTACATCTTCTTTACCACCCTCTTACCTGGTTCTGGTTCAGAGTCTCTTCTTGCTTCTACTATCTGGTAGGAGGCTCCAGAGCCTCCGGTCCCACACCACCTGACTCCTGAACCAGCGAGGATAACTTCAGTCATCTCACCTCTGTACTGAATGCACAACCTACACACTCAATTTCAAGGGCTCTACATTCGTGTTGTCAGTATTATTTATTTACTTACAGTACTGTGCATAAGTGTTAGGCACATATATACAGTGCTGTATAGCGAGGGTGCCTAAGACTTTTGCACAGTACTGTAGTAATTTTATGTATTGCAATGTACTGTTGCCACAAAAAAAAACAAATTTCATGACATATGTGAGTGATGATAAACCTGATTCTGATCTGGGTCTCTATTGTGGACTGAGAGTTAGAAGGGGGCAGGGAGAGGGGAATCATGGCTGGGAAAAGGGGGAGGGAGAGGGAAGCACCAGAGAGATGTTCTGTAATGATCCATAAACCAATCAAATGACTTTGCCTGGTGTCTCAGGGCTGGGTGTGTCTGCACCCCAGCCAACCTCTCCCCCCTCCCTCGTTCCTGGCACACCTTCTCTGCCACCTGTCCCACACCCCTCCCACGGTGCTCCACTCTCCCCATTCCCAACATCCTTTGCTCCCAGTAGATTTACAAACTCACTCTCCGCTCCATGTTGACAAATAGAGTACTGTACAAAAATGTGGCACCCTGACCATATACAGCATGTCTGAGGAAAGCAAGTTTATAAAGTCTTAGCTCCCCAAGGTTTTGTATGTGCCTACACAGAACTGTGGGTTAATTGGTCACATGGGTATAAATGGGCAATTCAGGCTCATATGGCTGAAGAACCTGTTACTGTGCTGTATCCTGAAATTTTAAAAAATGAATACATTTAAAAGCAGCAGTCGTTTGTAATGTTCCAAAGTGGGGCACTGAGTTCCTAGTAGCTGGGCCCAGGGAACTGCAGCTGTCTGGTTGAATGTTGTGCTGTTTGCGGGGGGCCAGGCTGGGACTCGTGGAGGGGCAGTCTCCTGTGATGAAGGTCCACCCATATGGCCGGCAGCTGAGTTTGCTTTTCCCGAACTTGGTTCCATTCCAACTCCACGTTTGGAAAGTTGGGCGGCAGGGGAGCTGTTTCCTGATCTTGTTTCCATTCCAGCTCCACGTTTGGAAAGTTGGGCGGCGGGGGAGCCGTTTCCTGATCTTGTTTCCATTCCAGCTCCACGTTTGGAAAGTTGGGCGGCGGGGGAGCCGTTTCCTGATCTTGTTTCCATTCCAGCTCCACGTTTGGAAAGTTGGGGCAGGGGGGAGCCGTTTCCTGATCTTGTTTCCATTCCAGCTCCACGTTTGGAAAGTTGGGCGGCGGGGGAGCCGTTTCCTGATCTTGTTTCCATTCCAGCTCCACGTTTGGAAGGTGGGGGGGTGGGGGGGGGCCGTTTCCTGATCTTGTTTCCATTCCAGCTCCACGTTTGGAAGGTGGGGGGGAGCCATTTCCTGATCTTGTTTCCATTCCAGCTCCACGTTTGGAAGGTTGGGGGGGGCCGTTTCCTGATCTTGTTTCCATTCCAGCTCCACGTTTGGAAGGTGGTGGGGAGCCATTTCCTGATCTTGTTTCCATTCCAGCTCCACGTTTGGAAGGTTGGGGGGAGCCGTTTCCTGATCTTGTTTCCATTCCAGCTCCACGTTTGGAAGGTTGGGCGGCGGGGGAGCCGTTTCCTGATCTTGTTCCCATTCCAGCTCCACGTTTGGAAAGTTGGGGCAGGGGGGAGCCGTTTCCTGATCTTGTTTCCATTCCAGTTCCACGTTTGGAAGGTGGGGGGGGGGCCTTTTCCCGAACTTGTTTCTATTCCAGCTCTATGTTTGGAAGGTGGGAGGGGGCCGTTTCCTGATCTTGTTTCCATTTCAGCTCCACGTTTGGAAGGTGGGGGGGGGAGCCGTTTCCTGATCTTGTTTCTATTCCAGCTCTATCTTTGGAAGGTGGGGGGGGGGGCCGTTTCCTGATCTTGTTTCCATTCCAGCTCCATGTTTGGAAAGTTGGGGCAGGGGGGAGCCGTTTCCTGATCTTGTTTCCATTCCAGCTCCACGTTTGGGAGGTGGAGGGGGGGGGCCTTTTCCCGAACTTGTTTCTATTCCAACTCTATGTTTGGAAGGTGGGGGGGGGCCGTTTCCTGATCTTGTTTCCATTCCAGCTCCACGTTTGGAAGGTGGAGGGGGGAGCCGTTTCCTGATCTTGTTTCTGTTCCAGCTCTATGTTTGGAAGGTGTGGGGGGGGGGGGCCGTTTCCTGATCTTGTTTCCATTCCAGCTCCACGTTTGGAAAGTTGGGCGGCGGGGGAGCCGTTTCCTGATCTTGTTTCCATTCCAGCTCCACGTTTGGAAGGTGGGGGGGGGGGCCTTTTCCTGAGCTTGTTTCCATTCCAGCTCTATGTTTGGAAGGTGGGGGGGGGGGGGCCGTTTCCTGATCTTGTTTCCATTCCAGCTCCACGTTTGGAAGGTGGGGGGGAGCCATTTCCTGATCTTGTTTCCATTCCAGCTCCACGTTTGGAAGGTTGGGGGGAGCCGTTTCCTGATCTTGTTTCCATTCCAGCTCCACGTTTGGAAGGTTGGGCGGCGGGGGAGCCGTTTCCTGATCTTGTTTCCATTCCAGCTCCACGTTTGGAAAGTTGGGGCAGGGGGGAGCCGTTTCCTGATCTTGTTTCCATTCCAGCTCCACGTTTGGAAGGTGGGGGGGGGGGCCTTTTCCCGAACTTGTTTCTATTCCAGCTCTATGTTTGGAAGGTGGGAGGGGGGCCGTTTCCTGATCTTGTTTCCATTTCAGCTCCACGTTTGGAAGGTGGGGGGGGGGGGCCTTTTCCCGAACTTGTTTCTATTCCAGCTCTATGTTTGGAAGGTGGGAGGGGGGCCGTTTCCTGATCTTGTTTCCATTTCAGCTCCATGTTTGGAAGGTGGGGGGGGGGAGCCGTTTCCTGATCTTGTTTCTATTCCAGCTCTATGTTTGGAAGGTGGGGGGGGGGCCGTTTCCTGATCTTGTTTCCATTCCAGCTCCACGTTTGGAAAGTTGGGGCAGGGGGGAGCCGTTTCCTGATCTTGTTTCCATTCCAGCTCCACGTTTGGGAGGTGGAGGGGGGGGGCCTTTTCCCGAACTTGTTTCTATTCCAACTCTATGTTTGGAAGGTGGGGGGGGGGGCCGTTTCCTGATCTTGTTTCCATTCCAGCTCCACGTTTGGAAGGTGGAGGGGGGAGCCGTTTCCTGATCTTGTTTCTGTTCCAGCTCTATGTTTGGAAGGTGTGGGGGGGGGGCCTTTTCCTGAGCTTGTTTCCATTCCAGCTCTATGTTTGGGGGGGGGGGGGGGGGCCGTTTCCTGATCTTGTTTCCATTCCAGCTCCACGTTTGGAATGTGGGGGGGAGCCATTTCCTGATCTTGTTTCCATTCCAGCTCCACGTTTGGAAGGTTGGGGGGAGCCGTTTCCTGATCTTGTTTCCATTCCAGCTCCACGTTTGGAAGGTTGGGCGGCGGGGGAGCCGTTTCCTGATCTTGTTTCCATTCCAGCTCCACGTTTGGAAAGTTGGGGCAGGGGGGAGCCGTTTCCTGATCTTGTTTCCATTCCAGCTCCACGTTTGGAAGGTAGGGGGGGGGGTCTTTTCCCGAACTTGTTTCTATTCCAGCTCTATGTTTGGAAGGTGGGAGGGGGGCCGTTTCCTGATCTTGTTTCCATTTCAGCTCCACGTTTGGAAGGTGGGGGGGGGAGCCGTTTCCTGATCTTGTTTCTATTCCAGCTCTATGTTTGGAAGGTGGGGGGGGGGCCGTTTCCTGATCTTGTTTCCATTCTAGCTCCACGTTTGGAAAGTTGGGGCAGGGGGGAGCCGTTTCCTGATCTTGTTTCCATTCCAGCTCCACGTTTGGAAAGTTGGGGCAGGGGGGAGCCGTTTCCTGATCTTGTTTCCATTCCAGCTCCAAGTTTGGAAAGTTGGGGCAGGGGGGAGCTGTTTCCTGATCTTGTTTCCATTCCAGCTCCACGTTTGGGAGGTGGAGGGGGGGGGGGCCTTTTCCCGAACTTGTTTCTATTCCAACTCTATGTTTGGAAGGTGGGGGGGGGCCGTTTCCTGATCTTGTTTCCATTCCAGCTCCACGTTTGGAAGGTGGAGGGGGGAACCGTTTCCTGATCTTGTTTCTGTTCCAGCTCTATGTTTGGAAGGTGTGGGGGGGGGGCCGTTTCCTGATCTTGTTTCCATTCCAGCTCCACGTTTGGAAAGTTGGGCGGCGGGGGAGCTGTTTCCTGATCTTGTTTCCATTCCAGCTCCACGTTTGGAAGGTGGGGGGGGGGGCCTTTTCCTGAGCTTGTTTCCATTCCAGCTCTATGTTTGGAAGGTGGGGGGGGGGCCGTTTCCTGATCTTGTTTCCATTCCAGCTCCACGTTTGGAAGGTGGGGGGGAGCCATTTCCTGATCTTGTTTCCATTCTAGCTCCACGTTTGGAAGGTTGGGGGGAGCCGTTTCCTGATCTTGTTTCCATTCCAGCTCCACGTTTGGAAGGTTGGGGGGAGCCGTTTCCTGATCTTGTTTCCATTCCAGCTCCACGTTTGGAAGGTGGGAGGGGGGCCTTTTCCTGAGCTTGTTTCCATTCCAGCTCTATGTTTGGAAGGTGGGGGGAGCCTTTTCCTGAACTTGTTTCCATTCCAGCTACTTGTGGAAGATCGGGAGAACCTTTTCTCACCTTGTCTCACCTTGTCTCAACAAATTTCATCACGGAGTTCCAAGATGCTCAAGGGCCTTGTTGAAATCCCATTTAAAGCCGTTGTTTTAAATACCTAATGTGTTATTAATGAGCTTTGCTTAATATAGATCCATGAGCAGAGTCAAAATGTGTAAAATGCGGAGATAGATTGTTTAATTAGTATTGTCACTTTCTAGACCACCCAGCACTTAATCACAAGATTGAGTTCTATGGGGTACTAAAACATATTTCCCTGACCCCCCCATCCCCTAGGGAGGTGTTCATTAAAGGTTTTGCAATTAGTAATTCTTTCTAAGGCTGTGATGAATTTGCTTCCAGGGATAACACCTGCCTGAGGGAATTTGCTGAAATACATTTTGGAAAACTAATGGTTGAACTGTCAAAGGAAAGGTGCAAATAAGAGGGATTTATGCTCAATAATTACTGAATCTTCTAAGTCACAAATTATGCAGCTGCTGAAATGTATTCCATAATGGAAAGGAAATGTAGTCGGAATCTGGTTTACCTCAAAATTAATCTGCTTGAAACAAATGGATTGAATCTTTGCACAGGACTCTCTTGATTTTTTCTCTTTCGATGATGAGGAGGAGGTTGCCATGGTTCAGTGTTATAGATTGGACTGTTGTGTTTATGGACTGTGAACCTTTACAGACTTATGGTTTTTATATTCTTGTTCCTTTCTGTTTTGTTGTGTGGGGAGAGGAATTTTGGGGAGTCAATATTCATGTTGCATTTTATATGAGGGACAGGGTTTTGGATGGTTGATGATTAGGATGCCGTTCCTTTTTGTGTGGGGGATGGGGTTTTGTGGGGGGGGGTGATAATTAGGATGCTGTTCTTTTTTGTGTGGGGGGTGGTTTGACGATTCTATCTGAATGATTTTCATGTTCTTCCTTTGTTTCGTGGCTATCTGGAAAAGACAGATCTCAGAGTTGTGTACGGATGCATACTTTGATAATAAATGAACATTAAAAGTTTGAACTCACCGCTTCAGAGAAAGGCACCTAACTGGGGGGAGGGTGAGACCATTCTGCCTTATGAGTCTGATCCACCTTTCTAGTTTGGCCAAGATGCCATTGATCCTATTGTCCTGCTGCGTCCTTGGAGCTATGAGAAGCTTTGCCTAAGAAAAGTTCAATTAGTTTTCTTTGAAGAAAAGGGTGAGGAGCAAATTGATAGAAGATTAAAAGTTAGGGAGGCAAGAGGAGAGAGTGGACAGTGACAGGATCTTTGTGTTGGTGGAAGGGTTGAGGATTAGAAGTTACGTACAGTCAACGGCCACATTATTAGGTACTGAAGGTAAAGTGGCCACAGTGCATTTCTGTATGTTCAGAGTCTTCTGCTGTTGTAGTCCATTCATTTCAAGGTTCAACGCATTGTGCATTCAGAGATGCTGTTCTGCACACCGCTGTTGTAACGTGTGGTTATTTGAGTTACTTTGTCTTCCTGTCAGCATGAATCTGTCTGGCCAATTTCCTCTAATTTCGCTCATTAACAAGGCATTTTCTCCCACAGAGCTGGCACTCACTGGATGTTTTGCTTATTTTCCACCATTCGCTGTAAACTCTAGAGATTGTTGTGTGTGAAAATCTCAGGATATCAGCATTTTCTGAGATACTCAAACCACCCTGTCTGGCACCAACAATCATGCCACAGTCAAAATCATATTTCTTCCCCATTCTGATGTTTGGTCTGAGCAACAACTGAACCTCTTGACTATGTTTGCATGCTTTTATGCCTTGAGTTGCTGCCACATGATTGGCTGATTGGATAATGAGCAGGTGTACGGGCCACTGAGTGTATTTAATCAGAATCGGATGTGTTATCACTAATTTACTTATTATATAGTTTGTTATTTTTCAGAAGCAAAGTACTTTACATGGGGTGTCCAGGGAGGGGTAGCACCTCTGGAAAAGGGGCTTGTCCTGTTCCTCCTGGGGCAACTCACTCACCTTTGGTCCCCACCAGACACTCAGCTCTCACAAGTATCTGTTTACATGCCACACCCCAGTACACAGTTTTTACAGCCAGCCTAAACCAGGTGAGGGTAGCCGGTGGCTTCACACCCTGGTGACATAGGGACATGCCTGCCCTAGCCTGCAAAGTCAGCTCAGGCAGAGAGTGGATGAGATCCACAGTGAGATCCAACGACCAGGAAGGTGGTACTGCAATACTCTGTAGAGAGCGAAGGGCACGACAAGGTACAGAAGACGTCATGGTCATCCACTGCAACCAAGGAAAACCCTAGTACGTGACGCTGGTTCGTAGCACTGGACCCGGACTTCTGAGGTCGACAGAGTGGAGCTGACCCAGTGCAATGGCTTTTCCACTTTAAAAACTCCCCCACACAGGTCCACTTGTGCTTGCCATTGTTGCCTACCAATCGACAAACAGTGCAAAGACATAAAAGATACAATAAGCTGCAAAATAAATGTACAGTGCAAAAAAAGGAATAATGTGTTCATGGAGCATTCAGAAACCTGAGGACTGAGGGGTAGATGCTGTTCCTAGATCACTGAGTGTGGGTTTTCAGGCCCCTGTACCTCCTCTGAAATGGTAGTAACAAGAGGAAGGCATGTCCCAAATGGTGAGGGTCCTGAATGATGGACACTACCTTCTTGAGGTTTTGCCTCTTAAAGATGCCCTCAATGGTGTGAAGGATTGTCCTGTGATGAACTTCCAGTAAGTAAAGGGAAAGATAATTGAGAGTGACACAGATTGTACAGAGGGGTCTTAGGGTGCATGACCATAACTCTCTGAAATCAGCAACTCAAGTGGGCAGGGTAATAAACGAGGCATGCTGCAAACTCGTCTTCGTTGGTTGAGGTACTCATGTTGCAATTGTAGAAAACTTTGGTTAGGCTACATTTAGAGTGTTGTTAACATTTCTGGTCACTGTGCAATAATAAAGGCGAGGAAGCTTTGAAGAGGGTGCAGAAAAGTTTCAAAAGGATTGAAGCCTCAATTAAACAAATGGATTGAATCGTTGCACAGAACTCCAAGCTTTAGAGAAAGGCACCTAATTAGGGGGAAAAGATGTGGCTACTCTGCCCTTTGTGTCTGACCCACGTTTCAAGTTCAGTCAAAGTTCCATATCCCCCTACTTTGTCCTTGGAACCATGATAAGCTTTGCCCAAAAAAAAAGCTTTGGAGGTGGAGCAGCAGAAATTTAGACTAGAGAATTTGCCCATCCATCACGGGTAAAGCCCTCCCCACCATTGAGCACATCTACACCAAACATTGTCACTGGAAAGCAGCATCCATCATCAGGGATCCCACCACCACCCAGGACATGCTCCCTTCTCACTGCTGCCATCAGAAAGAAGGTACAGGAGCCTCAGGACTCTCACCACCAGGTTCAGGAACAGCTATTACCCCTCAATCATTAGGGTCTTGAACTACACTCACCTTCACTTGCCCCATCATTGGGATGTTCCCACAGCCAATGACCTCACTTTAAGGACTCTTCATCTCATGTTCTTTGAAGACATCTTGGTCAGTATGGACGCACTGAGCCGACAGGATTGTTTCCATGACATATGACTCTAACCCAATAACTCTAATAAAAGCTAATATGTCAATTGTCTTCTTAGTGGTTTGTGTTGCCTGCGTGGATGACGAGATTTAGTTGAGGATGGTAAGGACCCAAGTGCCAGAGCATACAAGACTGAAATTGAGTCACAATACCAGACTGACACAAGGAGTGGATTCTAAAATAGATGCTGGATGAGAATCCAGAATAGAAATGATGATGATCAGTTCAGGTGCTCTTCAGATATTAAAATCCTGGCATGAAAACATGACTGGCAATTAGTGAGGTGGCCCTGAATCTTTAAAGGGGTCATGCCAGCTATCCATATTCCGGAGAGTCAGAGGGTCTAAACCCTGGAAACTGGCACGGTTGGGGACATATCGAAACAGGATGTTGGCTGTCCTGGCTTCTCAATGGTTTGTGTAGGCTGCATGTTTCTGTCAGTGTCTTCTACACAAATAAAACTACAGATCTCACCAGGAGCATCAACATAACTCAATCTTTCACTGTTCAAAAATGCTCTGTGAGTCTATTTTGTGCAACAGGGAAGATTGTCACCCATTCTTCCCAGGTTATAAGCTTTAGGGATGATCTGTGCACACAATGACATGCCAGCACCTTCCCATTGATTCTCCATAGAGCTAAGACTCATTTCACTGAGAGGGAACTTGAAAGAGGTGCGTTGGTGGTTGTCCATCTTGTCTGATGGTGACAGGAAACCTGTGTGGGGGAGTTTTTAATGTGGAAAAGCCCCTGTGCTGGGGTAGTTCCACTCTCTTGCCCTCAGAAGTCCGGGTCCGGTGGTGTGAACAAGCTTCACAAACTTGGTTCCAGTGGATGACCATGATGTCTGCTGTGCCTCTTCATGTCCTTCATCTCCACGGAGTGTTGCAGAACCACCTTCCTGGCTGTTGGCTCTCACTGTAGATCTCATCCACCCAGTCTGTCGGGGCTGACTTTGCATGCTGGGATAGGCAGGTCCCTATCTCACTGGGGTGTGAGGCCACCGGCTACCCTCACCTAGTTTAGCCTGCCTGTCAAAGCGGGGCACCGGGGTGCAGCTACTGTTGCACGTAAACAACTGCTTAGTGAGAGCTGAGTGTCTGGTGGGGACCAAAGATGAGTGAGCTGCCCCAGAATGCACACGACAAGCCCCTTCACCAGAGGTGCTTCCCCTCCCGGGACACCCGATGCACCCCAGATAGAGGTGTATCAGATGACAAGAGGCATAGAGAGATTGGACAGTCAACACCTTTTTCCCAAGGTGGCATTGGCTAAATCCAGAGTACATTCTTTTAAGGTGTTTGGAGGAAAGTATAGGGGGATGTCAGAGGTAGTTTTTTTATTCAGTGAGTGGTAAGTACATTGAATGTTCTGCCAAGGATGGTGGTAGAGGCAGATACGTTAGGGACATTTAAGAAACTCTTACATGAGCACATGGATGAAAGGAAAATAGAGGGCTATTGTGGGAGGGAGGGAGGGGTTAGATTGAACCTGGAGTAGGTAAAAGGGTTAGGACAACATTGAGGGCCAAATGGGCTAAACAGTGTTGCACTGTTCTGTATCCTGTGTCTGTGTTCCTAGTCATAGATTCCCCCTCCAGGTTGTGCCTTGAGTACCTGTGTCTCTGCTCCAGACAAAGCTAAGCCCTCTCAAATCTCATAATGATGCAGATTCTTGGTTTCAGCTTTTTAAAACCTTTTCTTCTCATCAAGCAAGTACAGGCAAATTGAGGTGTCTAACGTTAACTGACGTGGATAACTTCACTCACCTCAATCTGAACTGATTCCACAACCTACGGACTCACTTTCAAGGACTCCACAACTCCTGTTCTCAGTATTATCTCAGCAGTTACTTCAGAACAAGCCAAAACCATTGAGAGACTGAGTACGGGAGTTAACGATATGTGACAGCTTCCAAAATAGCTGAGTTCCAAGTTGAAAAAGATACTTTTGATCCTTTATTATGAAACCTAAAGATGAACGATCTTATAGAGATAAAATCTGATGGACCTAAATTGGTGATATAGCAAAATCAACGAAGTTAGTGTTCAAATTAGTGTAATTATGCATAACTAGCTGTCAACAAAAAAAAGTCATTCCCCAGTTGCGTCTAATTCTCTAGTAAACTAAAACCAACTGAGATAAAGCATGAATAGGTAACTACACTCAGTAAGCTCCTATCATACCCCAACCCATGTGACAAATTACCCATAATAGCTGTGCAACAGAAAATACAATACAGACAGAAAATAGATACATGCCTCCCATAATTCTATCTTTCATCTATCTATCTATCTATCCATCTGCCTGTCTAATCTGTCTGTTTGTCTGTCTGTCCATCTGTCTGCCTATCAACTATCCATCCTTCCTTTGCAGATTGGTTGTTGGTCAGTATTAGTTTGAGTAAAGTTTTCATAAGTTCTATTGTATTTCCTTACTTTCCTGTGAATGCCTACAAAGAAATGAATCTCAAGGTAGCATGTGGTGACATATACATACTTCTATAATAAATTTACTTTGAATTTGACTTTGATTTCTCCACTGAGGACAAGACTGTACTTATGACAAAGGAGAGACAAAGAGAACTTTGGTAACTCAGTGATCTTCTTCCCTAGGGAACGCTCGGAGTGAGGATGGGTTGCTTTCCCTCTTGTTCTGTGCACTTTGGGTTAGCTAAGGAGGCCAACCCAGGGCCCACAGATAATTCTATGGCTGGGACTGGGGAGGGTCGAGGTTTTTGCAGTGTCACTCCTCTTCCAATTCTTCAACAGGGACATCCCGTGCATGGATTCAAGGCTCACAAAACTGCCCTCATTGCTCTTTTCCCACGCTGAGGAATGTCAAGGAAGCTTCAGGCACATTGTCGAGTCTTTACCTTAATTACACCCCAGGACAGCATCGCTGCGGAGCGCCTGTTTTGGGTTCCGGGCGTGGGGCATGTTGGATAATGTGACTGCCTATGTGTAATTAGAGCCTCGTCACTGGGGCTGTTAATCTGGAACAGAACACAGATGTCACTTCTTTCCCCTGTCAGTGAATCTGCAGGGTTTTGAAGAGATAATATTGGTGGCATGCTTCTAGTGAGGTGTCTGCTTTAGACAGACCCAGTCTCAGGAGCCAAGGGACAGTGGAGATCACTGCTATTCTCTAGGCACTAGGTTTTGTGGCAGGTCCAAGCACTCTATCTTCAAACATCCTTTCCCCCAAACAACCAAAGGCAATTGGTACTTCAAACATAAGAGTGAGTTTCGCCAGTAATGTCCAGCTTCACTGAGAGATTTCTCCTGTCACATGCAAAGCAAACTGGCTCAGATTCCTCAGGATCTTGGCTGAACCTATACTGTCAGAGGACAATGTGGTGCTCTGGGGATAGGCTAGTGATGGACTTTTACCACACAGCTATTCAGTGTAAGCCCCAGAGTGACCAGGAGCAGGTGTGATATTACCTCAACTCATTGCTCACAAATTGTCAATCAAATCATCTCAGAAATCAAATCGTCTCGGAAATCCAATAGTCTCAGAAATCGAAAAGTCTCAAACTGCCCCTCCTTTCAAAGATGTGTGGAAGCACAATTCTGTGTGTGTGTCTGTATGTCTGTGTGTGTGTGTGTGTGTGTGTGTGTGTGTGTGTGTGTCTGTCTGCTTTGGGAATAATGTGTAAGAGAGAAAGTGAGAGAGGAAAAATGTTATAAAATGAGAGGGAGGAGAGAGAGGGAGAGAGAGAGGGAAGGAGAGAGAGGGGGAGAGAGAGGGAAGGGAAGAGAGGGAGGGAGAGAGAGGGAGAGGGGAGAGAGGGAAGGAGAGAGGGAGGGAAGGAGCGAGAGAGAGGGAGAGAGAGAGAGAGGGAGGGAGAGAGAGCCAAAGGGTGATAGACAGAATAAGGGAAAGTGTGTGTGAGAGAGTGAGGGAGAGAGAGCACCCTTATGAAAAATGATAGTCTGCATTTTTCTCTTCAGCTCTTTATGATTAATGATGGGGGGTTGTTGAAACATTGGGAAGGAATTGGAATAATGTGCACTGTACAAGGAGCGATGTGAAGGAATGTAAACATGAGCTCTATGTAACTCTGAGACAATGACATGAGACAGATATCCGAACAGCTGTTTAGTCCCTGAATCCACAACACCAACCTCTGGGCAATGCAAAACAGACACGTCTATTTTATTTGGCTCTCAACTGTTATTTATATTTATATTTCTGTGCATAACGAAGCCAAAAAGAGCCCCTGTCTGGTTTCAGGAGCTGCCCACGTGTTAATCACACTCTCATCCATCAAGTGGCAGATGTAAGAATGCAAGTCATCAGACATGGCCTCAAAGGCACGACACCACTGGAGCACGCGATTCCGCAGCTCCTCGGCAATGAGAGCTCGAAGCTGGGACCTCATGCCTGGATCCTTGGCACGTGCATTCAATCCATGCCACCCCCCCACCCACTCTTCCTCCTCCATTCCCCACTCCGACCTTTTACTTCTTCTCACCTGCCTATTACTTCCCTCGAGTCCCCTCCTCCCTCCCTTTATCCTACGGTCCACTCTCCTCTCCTATCAGATTCTTTCCTCTCCAGCCCATGACCTTTCCCACCAACCTGGCTTCACCGATCACCTTCCAGCCATCCTCCCTGCCCTTCCCCCACCTTTTTCATTCTGGCATCTTCCCTTTTCCTTCTTAGTCCTGTAGAACGGTCTCAGCCGGAATCATCGACTATTTGTTCATTTCTATAGATTCTGCCTGAGTTTCTGAGTTCATCCCAGCATTTTTTGTGGGAAATTATGGTGTTTCTATGACCATGATTGTTCTTGGCAAATCTTTGCTACAGAAGTGGTTTGCCATTGCCTTCTGGGCAGTGTCTTTACAAGACAGGTGACCCCAGCCATTATCAATACTCTTCAGAGATTGTCTGCCCGGTGTCAGTGGTCACATGACCAGGAATTGTGATATGAACCAGCTGCTCATACGACCATCCACCACCTGCTCCTGTGGCTTCATGTGACCCTGATCGGGGGCGTGGGGGCTAAGCACGTGTTACATATTAACCTTATAGGCATCCGTTAGTTTCGTGAGACCATGGATTTGCGCCTTGAAAGGTTTCCAGGGCACAGGCCTGGGTAAGGTTGTATGGAAGACTGGCAGTTGCCCATGCTGCAAGTCTCCCCTCTCCACGCCACCGATGTTGTCCAAGGGAAGGGCACTAGGGCTGATACAGCTTAGCACCGGTGTCGTCGCATAGCAATGTGTGGTTAAGTGCCTTGGTCAAGGACACAACATGTTGCCTCAGCTGAGGTTCGAACTAGCAACCTTCAGATCACTAGACCGATGCCTTAACCACTTGGCCACGCGTCAACACACATATAACCATATAACAATTACAGCACAGAAACAGGCCATCTCGGCCCTTCTAGTCCATGCCAAACTCTTACTCTCACCTAGTCCCACCGACCCGCACTCAGCCCATAACCCTCCATTCCTTTCCTGTCCATATAGCTATCCAATTTAACTTTAAACGACAACATTGAACCTGCCTCAACCACTTCTGCTGGAAGCTCGTTCCACACAGCTACCACTCTCTGAGTAAAGAAGTTCCCCCTCATGTTACCCCTAAACTTTTGCCCTTTAACTCACAACTCATGTCCTCTTGTTTGAATCTCCCCCACTCTCAATGGAAAAAGCCTATCCACGTCAACTCTATCAATCTCCCTCACAATTTTAAACACCTCTATCAAGTCCCCCATCAACCTTCTGCATTCCAAAGAATAAAGACCCAACTTGTTCAACCTTTCTCTGTAACTTAGGTGATGAAACCCAGGTAACATTCTAGTAATCTTGCCCCAGGGTGACCTGCAGACTCGCAGAGGGTGGAACGCCTTACGCATCCTTTGGCAGAGACGTATCTCCACCCCGCCACTCAACAGTGCATTAGTCTTTCTGTCCACTGGTTGTCCAGGAGACTGTGCATCTGCATCGACCCTACTGGGGCACAAAGGGGTTCTGGCTGCTGTGAGCCTTATCCTTACATTTCTCCACTGTTCCAACACAGGGCTTCTCAGCACTGGAAGCTTCAGTTTGACGCTTGTCTGACGTACCCAACAATGATGGGAACAAAGGGATCTGGGAATACAGGCCTAAAATTCAGTGAAAGTGGCATCACAGGTGGATAAGGTTGTAGAAAAAAGCTCTTGGCACATTGGCCTTCATAAATCAAAATATTGAGTACAGGAGATATGATATCATGTTGTAGTTATATAAGGCATTGGTGAGGCCTAACTTGGAGTATTGTGCACAGTTTTGGTCACCAACCTACAGGAAAGATGTAAACAAGGTTGAAAGAGTACAGAGAAAATTTACAAGGGTGTTACCGGATCTGGAGGACCCGAGTTATAAGGAAAGATTGAATTGATTAGGACTTTATTCCCTGGAACGTCAAAGACTGAAGGAAGATTTGATTGAGATGTACAAGATTATGAGTGGTATACATAGGGGCAACATGCTTTTTCCTCTGAGACTGGGTGGGATTACAACTATTGGTCATGGGTTAAGGGGGAAAGGTGAAAATTTTATGGCAAATATGAGGGCAAACTTCTTCACTCAGAGGGTTGTGGGAGTGTGGAATGAGCTGCCAATGCAAATGGTATATGTGAGCTCAATTTCAACACTTAAGAGAAATTTAGATGGGTACATGGATAGTAGGGGTATGCATGGCTGTGGTCCCTGGGCACGTCAATGAGACTAGGCAGTTTAAATGGTTCAGCATGGTCTAGATGGGCTGAAGGGCCTATTTCTGTGCTGTACTTTTCTGTGGCTCAATGACTCTATTTTTTTAAAGTAAAAAAGCTGTTCCATTCTCTCAACCTCGGAAGTCCAGGTCCAGTAATATGAGTAGTCGTCACAAAGTGAGATCTTCCTTGGTTGCAGTGGATGACCATGACAGATTCTGTGTCTTGTCACGACCTTTGCTCTCCACGTAGCATCACGTAACTGCCTTCCTGACTGTTGGATCTCACCTGCTCAGTCCACTGGAGCAGGCTTCAGATACGCAGGACAGGTATATCCCTACCTCACTGGGGTATGAGGCCAGCGGCTGCCCTCACCTGCTTTAACTGGCCTGGTGAAGCAGTGTACCAGGGTGTGGCACTGTTACATGCAGACAGCTACTTGGAGCCACAGGTGAGAGCTGAGTGTCAGGTGGGGACCAAAGGTGAGTGAGGTGCCCCTGAATGGACATGTCAAGCCCCTTCACCAGAGGTGCTGCCCCTCCCTGGACACCCCATAACTTCTTCAGTAATTCCATCTGCATCAGCAGTACTAACCCAGCAACCCAGGAACTTTCACTTGAACCTTGTTTTGGACACTCCCTTGGAACCAAAAGTGACCAGGAACAATCTGACTTTGCACTTCAAAAGCTTTGTTTTCTATTTTTTTCTAATTGTGCTCTTCCTTAGAAAAATTATGCATAAATTTATGTTTTCTTGTGAATATTCTGCACCTGATACTAAATGCCTGTGACGCTGCTACATATAACTTTGTGCCTGTGATGCTGCTACATAAAACTTATTGCCACAAAACATCGTGCAGTAACAACTGCATATAACTTTGTTCCTGTGATGTTACTACATATAACTGTGTGCCGTGACGTTGCTGCATATAACTGTGTGCCTGTGATGCTACTTCATATAGCGTTTTCAATACACTTGTGCACTACAAGACATAGACACAGAATTAGGCCATTCAGCGGATTAAGTCTGCTCCACCATTCCATCATGGCTGATTTCAAAGATTTGAGGTTCAAAGTATGTAGGTTATATAGAACCTTGAGATTTGACTTCCGACAGACAGGCATAGATAAAGAAAACCATGGGACCTGTTCAAAGAAAAACATCAAGCCCCCAGGATGCAAAAAACACAAATCGTGCAAAAGGCAAGAAAAAAAAACCCAGAAAGTACAAAACACCAAATCACAAAGACTTGAAAGAATCCAGGCACACCAGCGTCCTCAGGAAGTAGAGGCGACTCTGGCCCTTCTTGTACACAGCCTCTGTGTTGGTGCTCCACTCAAGTCTGTCATCCAGGTGCACCCCAGTGACTTGTAGATCCTCACCATTTCCACGGCCTCACCATCAAAAATAGCAGGGAGCTATGCAGGCCTGGTCTTCCTAAATTTCGTCACCAGCTCCCTTGTCTTACTGATGTTGAGCTGCAGATGATTCAGCTTGCACCATTTGACAAAGTCCTCCACCAGGGCCCTGTATTCATCCTCCTGTCCTCCCTTTTAACACCCGCCTGTTGCTGAGACATCAAAGAATTTCTGCAGATGACATGACTCAGTGTTGATGTGCTCAATGGTGGGGAGAGTTTTACCCGTGATGGACTGGGTTGTATCCACTACTTCTTGTAAGATCTTTCGTTCAATGTGTTGGTTTCCAAATCTGTGATTTCCACAAATTCATGACACTCCTCATCACTTTTTCAAGTTTTAAGATTCAAACTAGATTTATTAACAACCCTGAGATCTGTCTTCTCCACTGACAGCCACGAAACAAAGAGACACCATGGCGCCCATTCAAAGAAAAAAACACCGACTCCCCGTCCCCACCCACAAAAAAATAAATCACACAAAGGCAACAAAAAAGCACCAACTCCCCCTTCCCCACCCGCAAAAAAAACCGAATCACACAAAGGTAACAAAAAAACAAGCAAAAACACAGGATATAAATCAGAAAATCAAAAGGCATATTTCAGTTCAGTTCAGCTGAGAGGTCATTAGCTGCAGCCCGTCCCAATTCAAAATCACCCAAGCTAGCAACAAAAAAAGAGCGACCAATAAAAACTAGAAATACGTCATAAATGTGCGTTCGAGTCCTCAATCCACAAACTGCATCGATTAAACCTTACTCTGGTACCATCCTCTGACAGCATCGAGGGGGAGAGAGAGAGATCACTTGAATGCAAGGACCTTCCCTCAGAAGTAGTGAGTGAGAGGGAGGGACAGAGAGACTGTCACACACGGGCACTCTCCGGTAGCAGACAGCAGGAGGCTGGAAGAAGGTGCTGAATGCCCAGTCGCATCCTGCACCTTCCTCAATGATTTTAATCTTCCTTTGTACTTTAATCAGCGAGGTTGGTAAGAGATGGAGTTGATCATGGGCTCGCACCCCGTGTCTCAGCTTCCTGGCCTCCACTGGGCAGGCTTGCTCACAGCCTTGTGGAATCCTCTCAAAGACAACAAAGCACCAGATTGTTCGATTGGCTTGAAATCACACTGCCAGAATGTAGATAACAGGTTCCAACAGTAGTAGAAACACAAAATAAAAAGAAGACGTAAAAGTGAAAGGAATTGTTTTCTGACCATTCTTGAGGATGTTGCCTGTGGTAACGTCATTTGCTGGCACCATCTGTTCTAAAAGGACATCCTATTATTCTGAGACTATTTGTTCCTAGCCTCCCCCATTATTGGAAATCCTCTCTACGTCCGTTCTATTTAGACCTTTCAATATTGGGTAAGTTTCAGTGAAATCCCCACTCATTCTTCTAGACTCCAGTGAGAACTGTCCCGGAGCCATCCAAAGCTCCTCATATGTTAACCCTATCACTCTGCTGATGTCTCACGTTAAGCCTCTCATCAGAACTCATTAAGGGTCTCAGCCCAAAGCATCAACTATCTGTGTCCCCCCTCAGGTGCTACCTGACCTGTTCAGTTCCATCAGCATTTTGTCTGTTTTGCCCTCTAAGCCCCTGCTATCCATATACAGTGCCTAGAAAAGTTATTCAGCCCCCTTCTTGGAGGTTTTCATGTTTTATTGTTTTACAATATTGAATCACGGCGGATTTAATTTGGCTTTTTAGACACAGATCAGCAAAAAATGACATTCGCGCCAGAGAAAACAGATCTCTACAAAGTGATCTAAATTAATTACAAATATAAAACACAGAATAATTGATTGTATAAGTATTCCCCCCCCCCTTAATATGACACACCAAATCATCACTGATGCAGCCAATTGGTTTTAGAAGTCACATAATTAGATCAACGGAGATCTGTTTTTGGAGACCTGTGTGCAGTAAAGGTATGCCAAATGATTACAGTAAAAATACACCTGTATCTGGAAGGTCCAGCTGCTGGTGAGTCAGTATTCTGGCAAAAACTACACCACAAAGACAAAAGAACACTCCAAGCAACTCCACAAAAAGGATATTGAAAAGCACAAGTCAGGAGATGGATACAAGAACATTTCCAAGTCACTGAATATCCCTTGGAGTACAGTTAAGTCAATCTTCGAGAAATTGAAAGAATATGGCAGAGCCATAAATCTGCCTAGAGCAGGTCGTCCTGAAAAACTGAGTGACTGTGCAAGAAGGGGACTAGTGAGGGAGGCCACCAAGAGACCTGTGACAACTCTAGAGGAGTTATAAGGCACTGTCCTTATCTAGGTGTTCAAAGTTCAAAGTGAATTTATTTTCAAAGTCTGTATATGTCACCATGAGATTCAGTTCCTTGTACACACTCACAGTAAAACAAAGAAATACAATAGAATCAATGAGGAACTTCACGGAAACAAAAACTGATAGCCGATGTGCAATTATATTAACCCTATCCTCAGCTGTCAATCCTGACCTCTCCATTTCAATAACCCATCCCTGTGTTGTCAATCTTGGTAGCGCCACCCCTCATTTTGTCCACTCCCCTTCCATCCCTTCAATGCACTGAGCTGTCAGTTCTGTTAGCCCCCCCTTGGCTGTCAGTCTTGGTAGCCCCCACCCTCTTGGTAGCCAATGCGGTCTGCAAATGGCCATTATCTAAGGCTATCCAAGGGTGGTGGTAGAAGCAGTTACATTACAGACTTTTAAGAGACGTTTATCACATGAATGTGAGGAAAATGAAGGATATGGATATCGTGCTGGTAGAAGAGATGTGTTTAATTGGCCCTTTATTACTATGGTTCAGTATAATATTATGGGCCGAAAGGCCTGTTCCTGTACTGTTGTATGTTCTATGTTCTAAGTCAATTCTGAATGCCATTATCATAGAGTCATGGAATGATATAGCATGGAAGCATCCGTTTGGCCCATATGGTCCAGGCCAGCCCATCAAAGCTGCTCCCATTTGCCTGCATTTCAGAATCAGGTTTAATATCACCGGCATATATCGTGAAATCTGTTGTTTTGCAGCAGCAGAACAAGGCAATACATCATAATAAAAACTGTAAATTCCAATAAGAATATATATATATAATTAAATCAAATAAGTTATGCAAAAAGAGAACAAAAAGTGTTGAGGTTCAATGTCCATTCAGAAGTTGGATGGCAGAGGGGAAGAAGCTGTTGCTGAATCGTTGAGTGTGTACCTCCTTCCTGGTGGGAGCAGTGAGGACAGGGCATTTGGGTCCTCAGTGATGGATGTCGCCTGCCTGAGGCATCCCCTTTCGCAGGTGTCCTGGATGCAAGGGAAGCAAGCTAGTGTCCGTAATGGAGCTGGCTGTGTTTTTCAACTTTCAGCAGCATTTTCCAGCCCTGCGCAGTGGCTCCTCCTCCATACCAGAGGATGATGCAATGGGTTCAGAATTCTCTCCACAGTACATCTGTAGAAATTTACGAGAGTCCTTGGTAACAAACCAAATCTCCTCAAACTCCTAATGAAGTACAGCTACTGCTGTGCCTTCTTTGTAATTGCATTGACGTGTTGGACCTAGGTTGACCCCCAGGAACCTGAAACTGCTCACTCTCTCCATTTCTGCTCCCTCTGTGAGGACTGGTGTGTGTTCCCTCGACTTCCCCTTGAATCAGTTCCTTGGCCTTAATGACGTTGACTGCAAAGTTATTGTGGCACCATTCAACCAATCTCACTCCTGTAGGTCTCCTCAACACCATAGTTTCTATCCTTCAAAACCTCTTCCATTCATGTTCCTGTCCAATTATCTTTTAAATGATGTTTTCTTCACCTGGTCCTGGCAGCTCATTCCACATACAGATCACCCTACGTGCAAAGTAGTTGCTTCTCAAGTTCCTATTAAATCTTTTCATTCTCACGTTCAACCTGTGCCCCTTTAATTGTTGATTCCTCAGCCCTGGGTAAAAGCCGAGGGCATTCACACAGTGACACCCAGCATGGGTTTTACACCTCCTAATAGTATCAATCCTCAGATTGTTAATATTGATAGCTCCACTCCCCAGGCCCACCAGTCCAATAACCCCTCCATGGAAAACGTTGTCACTCCCCAGGCCCACCAGTCCAATAACCCCTCCATGGAAAACGTTGTCACTCCCCAGGCCTATCCGTCTAATAATCCCTCCATGGAAAACATTGTCACTTCCCAGGCCTATCTGTCTAATAACCCCTCCATGGAGTATGTTGTCACTCCCGGCCTATCTGTCTAATAATCCCTCCATGGAGTATGTTGTCACCCCCCCCCCCCCCACCGGGCCTATCTGTCTAACATAGAACAAACATAGAATAATACAGCACAGTACAGGCCCTTCGGCCCACAATGTTGTGCCAACCCTCAAACCCTGCCTCCCATATAAGCCCCCACCTTAGATTCCTCCATATACCTGTCTATTAGTCTCTTAAACTTCACTAGTGTATCTGCCTCCACCACTGACTCAGGCAGTGCATTCCACGCACCAACCACTCTCTGAGTAAAAAACCTTCCTCTAATAACCCCCTTGAACTTCCCACCCCTTACCTTAAAGCCATGTCCTCTTGTATTGAGCAGTGGTGCCCTGGGGAAGAGGTGCTGGCAATTCACTCTATCTATTCCTCTTATTATCTTGTACACCTCTATCATGTCTCCTTTCATCCTCCTCCTCTCCAAAGAGTAAAGCCCTAGCTCCCTTAATCTCTGATCATAATGCATACTTTCTAAACCAGGCAGCGTCCTGGTAGATCTCCTCTGTACCCTTTCCAATGCTTCCACATCCTTCTTATAGTGAGGTGACCAGAACTGGACACAGTACTCCAAGTGTGGCCTAACCAGAGTTTTATACAGCTGTATCATTAAATCGCGACTCTTAAACTCTATCCCTCGACTTATGAAAGCTAACACCGCATAAGCTTTCTTAACTACCCTATCCACCTGTGAAGCAACTTTCAGGGATCTGTGGACATGTACCCCGAGATCCCTCTGCTCCTCCACACTACCAAGTATCCTGCCATTTACTTTGTACTCTGCCATGGAGTTTGTCCTTCCAAAGTGTACCACTTCACACTTCTCCGGGTTGAACTCCATCTGCCACTTCTCAGCCCACTTCTGCATCCTATCAATGTCTCTTTGCAATCTTTGACAATCCTCTACACTACCTACAACACCACCAACCTTTGTGTCGTCTCCAAACTTGCCAACCCACCCTTCTACCCCCATATCCAGGTCGTTAATAAAAATCACGAAAAGTAGAGGTCCCAGAACAGATCCTTGTGGGACACCACTAGTCACAATCCTCCAATCTGAATGTACTCCCTCCATCACCACCCTCTGCCTTCTGCAGGCAAGCCAATTCTGAATCCACCTGGCCAAACTCCCCTGGATCCCATGCCTTCTAACTTTCTGAATAAGCCTACCGTGTGGAACCTTGTCAAATGCCTTACTAAAATCCATATAGATCACATCCACTGCACTACCCTCATCTATATGCCTGGTCATCTCCTCAAAGAACTCTATCAGGCTTGTTAGACACGATCTGCCCTTCACAAAGCCATGCTGACTGTCCCTGATCAGACCATGATTCTCTAAATGCCTGTAGATTCTATCTCTAAGAATCTTTTCCAACAGCTTTCCCACCACAGACGTAAGGCTCACTGGTCTATAATTACCCGAACTATCCCTACTACCTTTTTTGAACAAGGGAACAACATTCTCTTCCCTCCAATCCTCCGGTACCATTCCCGTGGACAACAAGGACATAAAGATCCCAGCCAGAGGCTCAGCAATCTCTTCTCTCGACTCGTGGAGCAGCCTGGGGAATATGCCGTCAGGCCCCGGGTACTTATCTGTCCTAATGTATTTTAACAACTCCAACACCTCCTCTCCCTTAATATCAACATGCTCCAGAACATCAATCTCACTCATATTGTCCTCACCATCCTCAAGTTCCCTCTCATTGGTGAATACCGAAGAGAAGTATTCATTGAGGACCTCGCTCACTTCCACAGTCTCCAGGCACATCTTCCCACCTTTATCTCTAATCGGTCCTACCTTCACTCCTGTCATCCTTTTTTTCTTCACATAATTGAAGAATGCCTTGGGATTTTCCTTTACCCTACTCGCCAAGGTCTTCTCATGCCCCCTTCTTGCTCTTCTCAGCCCCTTCTTAAACTCCTTTCTTGCTTCCCTATATTCCTCAATAGACCCATCTGATCCTTGCTTCCTAAACCTCATGTATGCTGCCTTCTTCCTCCTGACTAGATTTTCCACCTCACTTGTCACCCATGGCTCCTTCACCCTACCATTCTTTATCTTCCTCATCGGGACAAATTTATCCTTTACATCCCGCAAGAGATCTCTAAACATCGACCACATGTCCATAGTACATTTCCCTGCAAAAACATCATCCCAATTCACATCCGCAAGTTCTAGCCGTATAGCCTCATAATTTGCCTTTCCCCAATTAAAAATTTTCCTGTCCTCTTTGATTCTATCCTTTTCCATGATAATTATAAAGGCCAGGGAGCGGTGGTCACTGTCCCCCAGATGCTCACCCACTGAGAGATCTGTGACCTGACCCGGTTCATTACCTAGTACTAGATCTAGTATGGCATTCCCCCTAGTTGGCCTGTCCACATACTGTGACAGGAATCCATCCTGGACACACTTAACAAATTCTGCCCCATCTAAACCATTGGAACTAATCAGGTGCCAATCAATATTAGGGAAGTTAAAGTCACCCATGATAACACCCCTGTTATTTTTGCACCTTTCCAAAATCTGCCTCCCAATCTGCTCTTCTGTATCTCTGCTGCTACCAGGGGGCCTATAGAATACCCCCAGTAGAGTAACTGCTCCCTTCCTGTTCCTGACTTCCACCCATTTTGACTCAAAAGAGGATCCTGCTACATTACCCACCCTTTCTGTAGCTGTAATAGTATCCCTGACCAGTAATGCCACCCCTCCTTCCCTTTTTCGGCCCTCTCTATCCCTTTTAAAGCACTGAAATCCAGGAACATTCCTGCTCTGGTGCCAGCCAAGTCTCTGTAATGGCCACTACATCATAATTCCATGTATGTATCCAAGCTCTCAGTTCATCACCTTTGTTCCTGATGCTTCTTGCATTGAGGTACACACATTTCAGCCCTTCTACCTTACTGTCTTTACACCGTTTATTCTGCTTCTCTTTCCTCAGAGCCTCTCGGTATGTTAGATCTGGCTTTACTCCATGCACTTCTTTCACTGCTCTATCGCTCTGGGTCCCATCCCTCTCGCAAATTAGTTTAAACCCTCCCGAACCATGCTAGCAAACCTACCTGCAAGGATATTGCTCCCCCTCGAGTTCAAGTGCAACCCATCCAATCTGTACAGGTCCCACCTTCCCCAGAAGAGATCCCAATGATCCAAAAATCTAAAACCCTGCCCCCTGCACCAACTCCTCATCCACGCATTCAACTGCCATCTCCTCCAATTCTTACCATCTCTGTCACATAGCACTGGCAGCAATCCTGAGACCGCCACCCTTGAGATCCTGTTCTTCAGCCTTCTGCCTAATTCCCGAAACTCACACTTCAGGACCTCATCCCTCTTCCTGCCTATGTCGTTGGTCCCAACATGTATCACGACTTCTGGTTGCTTTCCCTCTCATACCAGGATGTCGTGCACCCGGTCAGAGACATCCTGGACCCTGGCACTCGGGAGGCAACAAACCATGCGGGTGTCCTTCTCATGTCCACAAAATCTCCTGTCTGCTCCCCTGACTATCGAGTCTCCATGACGACAGCTCTCCTTTTCTCCGTCCCACCCTTCTGCACCACAGGGTCAGACTCAGTGCCGGAGGCCCTGCCACCGTGGCTCACACCTGGTCGGCTGTCCCCGCCAACAGTATCCAGGACGGTAAACTTATTATTCAGGGGAATGACTACAGGGGTGCTCTGCACTACCTGTCTGCTCACCTTCGCTTTCCCCCCCTGACTGTCACCCAACGACCTGCTTCCGACAGCCTAGGTGTGACTACCTCCCTGTAGCTCTCATCTATGACTGACTCATTCTCCCTTATGAGTCGAAGGTCATCCAGCTGCTGCTCCAGATTCCTTACACGGTCTTCCAGATCGCCCAGCCGTATGCACTTCTGGCAGATGTGACTCTGCGGGAGAGGGGCGTTCCCCCAAGACTGCCACATCTCACGTGAGAGGCACATCACCGTCTCAGGAGACATTGTAAAAACTAACTGCGAGCTAGCTTGCCCTCTGCCTCTTCTCGTCGAAGCCTCTCGAGTCAAAGCCTCAAAGCTCCACTCCTTCACTGGCCCACTCACACTCTGGCCGCTTCGCTTGAGCTATCCCTCTAGTTATCTGTTTGAGCTTGTCAAAATGTTTGGTCACCTGACCTCGACTGCCCAATCAGCTGCTTTCTGCTGAGTACATTGTCACTCCCCAGGCCTATCTGTCTAATAACCCCTCCATGGAGTATGTCGTCACTCCCCAGGCCTATCTGTCTAATAACCCCTCCATGGAGTAAGTTGTCACTCCCCGGCCTATCTGTCTAACAACCCCTCCATGGAGTATGTTGTCACTCCCCAGGCCTATCTGTCTAAAAACCCCTCCATGGAGTACGTCGTCACTCCCCAGGCCTATCAGTCTAATAACCCCTCCATGGAGTATGTTGTCACTCCCCAGGCCTATCTGTCTAATAACCCCTCCATGGAGTACGTTGTCACTACCCAGGCCTACCCATGTAATAACCCCTCCATGGAGTATGTTGTCACTACCCAGGCCTACCCATGTAATAACCCCTCCATGGAGTATGTTGTCACTACCCAGGCCTACCCATGTAATAACCCCTCCATGGAGTACGTTGTCACTCCCCAGGCCTATCTGTCTAATAACCCCTCCATGGAGTAAGTTGTCACTCCCCGGCCTATCTGTCTAACAACCCCTCCATGGAGTACGTCGTCACTCCCCAGGCCTATCAGTCTAATAACCCCTCCATGGAGTATGTTGTCACTCCCCAGGCCTATCTGTCTAATAACCCCTCCATGGAGTACATTGTCACTACCCAGGCCTACCCATGTAATAACCCCTCCATGGAGTATGTTGTCACTATCCAGGCCTACCCATGTAATAACCCCTCCATGGAGTATGTTGTCACTACCCAGGCCTACCCATGTAATAACCCCTCCATGGAGTACGTTGTCACTCCCCAGGCCTATCTGTCTAATAACCCCTCCATGGAGTACGTTGTCACTCCCCAGGCCTATCTGTCTAATAACCCCTCCATGGAGTACGTTGTCACTCCCCAGGCCTATCAGTCTAATAACCCCTCCATGGAGTATGTTGTCACTCCCCAGGCCTATCTGTCTAATAACCCCTCCATGGAGTACGTTGTCACTACCCAGGCCTACCCATGTAATAACCCCTCCATGGAGTATGTTGTCACTACCCAGGCCTACCCATGTAATAACCCCTCCATGGAGTACGTTGTCACTCCCCAGGCCTATCTGTCTAATAACCCCTCCATGGAGTACGTCGTCACTCCCCAGGCCTATCTGTCTAATAACCCCTCCATGGAGTACGTCGTCACTCCCCAGGCCTATCAGTCTAATAACCCCTCCATGGAGTACGTTGTCACTCCCCAGGCCTATCTGTCTAATAACCCCTCCATGGAGTACGTTGTCACTCCCCAGGCCTATCTGTCTAATAACCCCTCCATGGAGTACGTCGTCACTCCCCAGGCCTATCTGTCTAATAACCCCTCCATGGAGTACGTTGTCACTACCCAGGCCTACCCATGTAATAACCCCTCCATGGAGTACGTTGTCACTACCCAGGCCTATCTGTCTAATAACCCCTCCATGGAGTATGTTGTCACTCCCCAGGCCTATCTGTCTAATAACCCCTCCATGGAGTATGTTGTCACTCCCCAGGCCTATCTGTCTAAAAACCCCTCCATGGAGTACGTTGTCACTACCCAGGCCTATCTGTCTAATAACCCCTCCATGGAGTACGTTGTCACTCCCCAGGCCTATCTGTCTAATAACCCCTCCATGGAGTATGTTGTCACTCCCCAGGCCTATCTGTCTAAAAACCCCTCCATGGAGTACGTTGTCACTACCCAGGCCTATCTGTCTAATAACCCCTCCATGGAGTACGTTGTCACTACCCAGGCCTATCTGTCTAATAACCCCTCCATGGAGTATGTTGTCACTCCCCAGGCCTATCTGTCTAAAAACCCCTCCATGGAGTATGTTGTCACTACCCAGGAATATCAGTCTAATAACCCCAGTCCTACCTACAGGAAATATCTTTTCTATGGACAGGAAAGATATCAATAAGATCGAAAGGATGTTGCAGGGATTAAGGAGCTGTGTTATTGGGAAAGGTTGAACACGTTCGGACTTTCCTCCCTGGAGCGTAGGAGAATAATGGGAGATTTATTAGAGGTATACAAAACTATGAGGGATGTCTTTATCTTCATCATCATTATGTGCCGTACCATATGACATCATTATTATGTGCAATGACGTATGACATCATTATTATGTGCAGTGACGTATGACATCATTATTATGTGCCGTGACATATGACTTGGGCAATCATGGTCTATCCATGACCATGATTGTTCTTGGCAAATTTTTCTACAGAAGTGGTTTGCCATTGCCTTCTTCTGGGCAGTGTCTTTACAAGAGGGGTGACCCCAGACATTATCAATACTCTTCAGAGATTGTCTGCCTGGCGTCAGTGGTCACATAACCAGGACTTGTGATATGCACCAGCTGCTGATATGACCATCCACCACCTGCGACTGTGGCTTCACGTGACCCTGATCAGGTGCTTAAATGGGTGCTACACCTTGCCCAAGGGTGACCTGCAGGCTAGCGAAGGGAAAGAGTGCCTTACACCTCCTTTGGCAGAGACGCATCTCCACCCCACCACCTGATGAGTGGTGTAGACGGGGTAATTGCAAGCAGGCTTTTTCCACTGAGGTTAGGTGAGACTAGGAGTGGAGGTCATGGGTTAGGGGTGAAATATTTAAGAGGAGCTTCTTCAGTTGGAGTATGGTGAGAGTGTGGAACAAACTGCAAGTGGAGGTGGTGGATTTGAACACAAAGGAAATTTGTATAGGTACAAGGATGGAAGAGGTCTGGAGGGCTGTGTTCTGAATGCAGGTCAATGGGACTAGTCATCATAACAGGTCAGCATGGACTAGATGGGCTGAAGGTCAGCATGGACTAGATGGGCTGAAGGGCCCATTCCCCTGCTATGGTATCCAATGACTCTGTCATTCTATGAGTCAGTCCCTCAGCCGATTGCTTCAATATCAGCGAGTGTGCTGACTGGTCTCAGAAGTCCCACAGTCAATTTCTTGTCATGGACCCTCAGAAACAGACGGAGGAGTCTGTGTCGCCACCTCTATAGCTGAGGATGCCTCTCCTTGGGAGCCATGACCGGAAGAAGAGGAGACTCCAGTGGTGCTGTCAAGATGGGCCAAGTGGCCTAATTCTGTTCCAATGTTTTATGGTCTCCCCAAGAGAACCACAACCTTGTCATTCTGTTTGGAGGCATGTGTGCCTCAATGACCCGGAGAGCTATGCTGGCTGGAGTCAGGGCTTTATGCTTTGGCTCTTGGTAGGGTCACCCATGCCAAACAGGTCAAAGGGTAGAGGCCAGACTAAGAGTGGTTCACCAGTCCTCCAGGTTCAGGGGTTCAGCTCAGGACCAAGAACCCCAACTGGTAAAACAAAACTGTTGTGGAAACAGCAATGAAGAATCTTTCTACATCTGAGTGTGATGATATTCCTGAGTCTCCAGCCGGGACCTGCGTGACTGACAGTAGTGAAAACCGAGGGGAAGCTACTGACATGATGAAGGAAGCTCTGAACACCACCAGAGATGGTGGAGTTTCGTTGCTGCCCTAAACACCAGTGGTGTAACGGGCAGTAAGAAGTTACGTGCTCTACCGGAAGCCCCACACAATCATTAAGTTTAAATCCTTCTCTTGTCAATCTTCCCATCAGGGGGTCAAGTGTCTGAAGAAAAATGTCAAACAGAAAAGCTTTGAGGGAAAACATTAGAAGTTAAGATTTCTGCTGCCTCAACCTCAGTACAGAAAAGCTTGCTCGTGGCCAACCTGCTGTCAGTTCCCTTATCTCTCTGTCACTCCAGTGTAACGTAGAATTGTAATAGCAGAATAATGCTCCATACATGTCCAGCTACATTTCAAAGCCTGTCCTTCTCCAGCACTGAACCGAGTGACTTGCTGAAAAGGACACCCAATGAATCTCTCCACCAGCTGGGAAACACAGTGCAATGTAGTGTACTTTCCCTGTGACTATCACTGGGACTGAGGGCTACTGGCAGTCAGTCACAAGCCCAAACCTCAGCAAATCCTTCACTTCCCCTTCCTCCGATATAAAGGATGGAACACCAGGAGTTCCCCTTCCTCAAATGGATGACTGTGCTTGGAAATTTGCCCTGTTTCTGATGAACAAGAATCTCTTCTTATTTGTCATAAACATTCTCAAGGTGCCCGTGGCCAGCATTTGACACTGAGGAAGACATTGGAATGGATTAGAGTTCAAAGTTCAAAGTAAATTTATTATCAAAGTATATACAATACTGTAGGAAGAGGTACAGTCGACGTTTCAGGCCGAGACCCTTCGTCAGGACTAACTGAAGGACGAGTTAGTAAGGGATTTGAAAGTTGGAGGGGGAGGGGGAGATCCAAAATGATAGGAGAAGACAGGAGGGGGAGGGATGGAGCCAAGAGCTGGACAGGTGATTGGCAAAGGGGATACGAGAGGATCATGGGACAGGAGGCCTAAGGAGAAAGAAAAGGGGGGGGGAACCCAGAGGATGGGCAAGGGGTATAGTGAGAGGGACAGAGGGAGAAAAAGGAGAGAGAGACAAAGAATGTGTGTATAAAAATAAATAACAAATGGGGTACGAGGGGGAGGTGGGGCATTAGCAGAAGTTTGAGAAGTCATTGTTCATGCCATCAGGTTGGAGGCTACCCAGACGGAATATGAGATGTTGTTCCTCCAACCTGAGTGTGGCTTCATCTTTACAGTAGAGGAGGCCGTGGATGGACATGTCAGAATGGGAATGGGATGTGGAATTAAAATGTGTGGCCACTGGGAGATCCTGCTTTCTCTGGTGGACAGAGCATAGATGTTCAGCAAAGCGGTCTCCCAGTCTGCGTCGGGTCTCGCCAATATATAGAAGGCCACATCGGGAGCACCGGACGCAGTATATCACCCCAGCCGACTCACAGGTGAAGTGTCGCCTCACCTGGAAGGACTGTTTGGGGCCCTGAATAGTGGTAAGGGAGGAAGTGTAAGAGCATGTGTAGCACTTGTTCCGCTTACAAGGATAAGTGCTAGGAGAGAGATCAGTGAGGAGGGATGGGGGTGACGAATGGACAAGGGAGTTGCGTAGGGAGTGATCCCTGTGGAAAGCGGTGGGGGGGAGGGAAAGATTTGCTTAGTAGTGGGATCCCGTTGGAGGTGGTGGAAGTTACGGAGAATAATATGTTGGACTCGGAGGCTGGTGGGGTGGTAGGTGAGGACCAGGGGAACCCTATTCCTAGTGGGGTGGCGGGAGGATGGAGTGAGAGCAGATGTGCGTGAAATGGGGGAGATGCATTTGAGAGCAGAGTTGATGGTGGAGGAAGGGAAGCCCCTTTCTTTAAAAAAAGGAGGACATCTCCCTCGTCCTGGGATGAAAAGCCTCATCCTGAGAGCAGATGCGGTGGAGACGGAGGAATTGCGAGAAGGGGATGGCATTTTTGCAAGAGACAGGGTGAGAAGAGGAATAGTCCAGATAGCTGTGAGAGTCAGTAGGCTTATAGTAGACATCAGTGGATAAGCTGTCTCCAGAGAAAGAGACAGAAAGATCTAGAAAGGGGAGGGAGGTGTCGGAAATGGACCAGGTAGACTTGAGGGCAGGGTGAAAGTTGGAGGCAAAGTTAATAAAGTCAACGAGCTCAGCAAGTGTGCAGGAAGCCGCGCCAATGCAGTCGTTGATGTAGCGAAGGAAAAGTGGGGGACAGATACCAGAATAGGTTTGGAACATAGATTGTTCCACAAACCCAACAAAAAGGCAGGCATAGCTAGGACCCATACGGGTGCCCATAGCTACACCTTTAGTTTGGAGGAAGTGGGAGGAGCCAAAGGAGAAATTATTAAGAGCAAGGACTAATTCCGCTAGACGGAGCAGAGTGGTGGTAGAGGGGAACTGATTAGGTCTGGAATCCAAAAAGAAGCAGAGAGCTTTGAGACCTTCCTGATGGGGGATGGAAGTATATAGGGACTGGACATCCATGGTGAAAATAAAGCAGTGGGGGACAGGGAACTTAAAATCATCGAAAAGTTTAAGAGCGTGAGAAGTGTCACGTACATAGGTAGGAAGGGATTGAACAATGGGGGATAAAACTGTGTCGAGGTATGCAGAAACGAGTTCGGTGGGGCAGGAGCAAGCTGAGACAATAGGTCGGCCAGGACAGGCAGGTTTGTGGATCTTGGGTAGGAGGTAGAAACGGGAAGTGCGGGGTGTGGGAACTATAAGGTTGGTAGCAGTAGATGGGAGATCCCCTGAGCGGATAAAGTCGGTTATGGTGTGGGAAACAATGGCCTGATGCTTCTTAGTGGGATCATGATGGAGGGGTAAATAAGAGGAGGTATCCCCCATCAGGAAGGTCTCAAAACTCTCCGCTTCTTTTTGGATTCCAGACCTAATCAGTTCCCCTCTACCACCACTCTGCTCCGTCTAGCGGAATTAGTCCTTACTCTTAATAATTTCTCCTTTGGCTCCTCCCACTTCCTCCAAACTAAAGGTGTAGCTGTGGGCACCCGTATGGGTCCTAGCTATGCCTGCCTTTTTGTTGGCTTTGTGGAACAATCTATGTTCCAAACCTATTCTGGTATCTGTCCCCCACTTTTCCTTCGCTACATCGACGACTGCATTGGCGCTGCCTCCTGCACGCATGCTGAGCTCGTTGACTTTATTAACTTTGCCTCCAACTTTCACCCTGCCCTCAAGTTTACCTTGTCCATTTCCGACACCTCCCTCCCCTTTCTAGATCTTTCTGTCTCTATCTCTGGAGACAGCTTATCCACTGATGTCTACTACAAGCCTACTGACTCTCACAGCTATCTGGACTATTCCTCTTCTCACCCTGTCTCTTGCAAAAATGCCATCTCCTTCTTGCAATTCCTCCGTCTCCGCCGCATCTGCTCTCAGGATGAGGCTTTTCATTCCAGTACGAGGGAGATGTCCTCCTTTTTTAAAGAAAGGGGCTTCCCTTCCTCCACCATCAACTCTGCTCTCAAATGCATCTCCCCCATTTCACGCATACCTGCTCTCACTCCATCCTCCCGCCACTCCACTAGGAATAGGGTTCCCCTGGTCCTCACCTACCACCCCACCAGCCTCCAACATATTATTCTCCGTAACTTCCGCCACCTCCAACGGGATCCCACCACTAAGCACATCTTTCCCTCCCCCCCCACACTTTCCGCAGGGATCGCTCCATACGCGACTCCCTTGTCCATTCGTCACCCCCCCATCCCTCCCTACTGATCTCCCTCCTGGCACTTATCCTTGTAAGCAGAACAAGTGTTACACATGCCCTTATACTTCCTCCCTTACCACCATTCAGGGCCCCAGACAGTCCTTCCAGGTGAGGCGACACTTCACCTGTGAGTCGGCTGGGGTGATATACTGCGTCCGGTGCTCCCGATGTGGCCTTTTATATATTGGCGAGACCCGATGCAGACTGGGAGACTGCTTTGCTGAACACCTATGCTCTGTCCACCAGAGAAATCAGGATCTCCCAGTGGCCACACATTTTAATTCCACATCCCATTCCCATTCTGACTTGTCTATCCACGGCCTCCTCTACTGTAAAGATGAAGCCACACTCAGGTTGGAGGAACAACACCTTATATTCCGTCTGGGTAGCTTCCAACCTGATGGCATGAACATCGACTTCTCTAACTTCCGCTAATGCCCCACCTCCCCCTCGTACCCCATCCGTTATTTATTTTTATACACACATTCTTTCTCTCACTCTCCTTTTTCTCCCTCTGTCCCTCTGACTATACCCCTTGCCCATCCTCTGGGCTTCTCCCCTCCCCCTTTTCTTTCTCCCTGGGCCTCCTGTTCCATGATCCCCTCATATCCCCTTTGCAAATCAGCTGTCCAGCTCTTTGCTCCATCCCTCCCCCTCCTGTCTTCTCCTATCATTTTGGATCTCCCCCTCCCCCTCCCACTTTCAAATCTCTAACTAGCTCTTCCTTCAGTTAGTCCTGACGAAGGGTCTCGGCCTGAAACGTTAACTCTACCTCTTCCTAGTGTAGCCCCCCTGGCCACCCTCAGGGTCGCTCAGCTCGCTGTCGTCTAGGGGAACAGCCTCGGCCCCGCCAAACTGGATAATTCGTTTGTGTGGATGCTGTGTGATGTACCCCACCCCACCCAAATAACAGACAATACACCAGATGCAATTAAATGATTTACAGTTTATAGATATTACTGGAACTATATAATTAAAAGAGAATAAAATATAAAAGGGGAAAAAAAGGCGCCACACTTATCAAAGTTCAATCTCTTCGTGCAACCCCGTTAGCGGACTCACAGCACCTGGTCCATTCTCTGTCTTGCTCTCCCGCCTTCTGCCTCCAAACCCCCTCGCAAACAGTATCTTCAAATACACCAAAACCATTACAACTATCCCAATTGGTTAATAGCACCCTCTTATCACCCTCTAAACCACAATAAGCTGCTAGCGCAAACTTTCTCAGCGTTAAAGCACAACAAAGCCGCATTCCCCAGATTGACATAACAAAAACGCCATTTTAATTAGCCTCCGCAGTAACATAAAAATCGAAACCCCCTTACACTAGAGATGCTGCCCAGCCTGCTGCGTTCACCAGCAACTTTGATGTGTGTTGCTTGAATTTCCAGCATCTGCAGAATTCCTGTTGTTTACAATACTGTATTTGTCAATGTGGAGCGGAGAGCGAGTTTGTAAATCTGGCAGAAGTAAAGGATGTTGGGAATGTTCAGGATGGAGTGCTGCAGGAGGGATGTGGGACAAGTGACAGAGAAGGGGTGCCAGGGGCGGGGCAGGGGGGCACATGTGCAGACACAACCAGCCCTGAGACACCAGACAAGGTTATTTGGTTCCAAATAATTGGTTTATGGATCATTACAGAATGTCTCTCTGGTGCTTCCTGCTCCCTCCCCTCTCCCTTCCCCTTTTCCCAACCATGATTCCCCTCACCCTGCCCCCTTTCCACTCGCAGTCCACAGTAGAAACCCATATCAGAATCAGGTTTATCATCACTCAAAATGTCAAGAAATCTGTTTTTTTTAGTGTGGCATCAATACATAAAATTACTACAGTACCGTGCTAAAATCTTAGGCACCTTATTATATTGCTAGTGTGCCTAAAACATTTGCAGAGGACTATACATATGTCCCATATACTACCCTGAGATTCATATTCTTGCAGGCATTCACAGTAGAACAAAGAAATACATAAAAATTAATGAAAAGCTATGCCTAGACTGAGACCGACAAAAGAAGATGAATTACACAGATAATAAACAAAAATAAAATTAATACTAATAACTAACTAAGTGAACCCTTGCCTTCTCACCTTGAATACATGTTCACGAGTTTTTTTACATTTATATCCTGGGAAGTGATTCTGACTATACTGAGTAAGTCTGGATTTTAATCACTGGAGTTTAGGAAAATGGGAGGCTTCCTCTCTGAGGTAGGCACAGCTCTGAAGGGGCTTTACTGGATGTGGCTCTGATTTAAATCGCTTGCATCCAAAGCAACTTTATTACAGAAGTCTATATATGTCGCCTTAAAATTCATTTTCTTCCACCTCGAGTCTGAACTGATTGAATAAACTGCACTCATTTTCAAGGACTCTACAACTCATGTTCTCAGTATTATCTTTTATTTTTACAATTTGTCATCTTTTGCACATTGTTTTTTTGACATTTTGTTTATATACAGGTCTTTGTAAAATTCTGTTGCATTTCTTTTTTCCTTTAAGTGCCTGCAAGTATATTCATCTCAAGATAGTATAGTGCACTGCTCTACTCCCTCTACACCCCAGGACTGTATGTCTAGGCAGAGCTCAAATGCCATCCATAGATTTGTCAACGTCAGAACTACTTGTTGGCAGAATTTCTGATGGTGACGAGGAGACGTACAGGAGGGAGACAGATCAGCTGGTTGAGTGGTGTCGCAACATCAACCTCGCTCTCGTAGCTTACACAACAAAATAAAATAATGAAAGAGAGAAAAAAGGGCAGTGCCAATACTTTTCAGGACAATTATAAAACCCAATGACAATGGGGAAGAGGCTGTTGTTGAGCTTTGAGGTGTAGATCTCTAGGCTCCTGCCTGATGGTAGCATTGAGAAGAGGATAGTGGTGGGGGGGTGAGTCCTAAATGACACACTTTACACTTCTGACCGTGTGATGAAGCACAGCTCCAATGCCATATTTAACACTGTCATAGGTCGAATCAGCATATAGGAGGGAGATCAGAAATCTGCCTGAGTGGTGCTATTAGCAACAACCTCTTACTCAATGTCAGCAAGATCGGGAGGAGGAAACCTGCTGTCCATGAGCCAGTCCTTATTGGAGGTTGAAGCGGTGAGGGTCAGCAACTTTAAATGCCTCAGTGTTATTATTTCAGAGGACATGTCCTGGGCCCAGCCCATAGGTGTAATTATGAAGAAAGCACGGCAGAACCTCTACTTCCTTAGGAGTTTGTGAAGATTTAGCATGATATCTAGAACTTTGACTAATTTCTGCAGATAAGTCATGAAGAGTATATTGACTAGCTGCATCACAGCGTGGTATGGAAACACCAATGCCCTTGAATGGAAAATCCTACAAAAAGTAGTGGATACAGCCCAGTCCATCACAGATAAAGCCTCCCCACCATTGAGCACAGAGCACTGTCACAGGAAAGCAGCATCCATCATCAGGGACCCCACCACTCAGGCCAAGCTCTCTTCTCACTGCTGCCATCAAGAAGGAGGTGCTGGAGCCTCAGGACTCACCCCACCGGGTTCAGGAACAGTTATTACTCCTCAACTATCAGACTCCTGAACCAAAAGGGGATAACTTCATTCACTTCACTTGTCCCATCATTGGACTGTTCCCACAACCAATGGGCTCACTTTCAAGGACTCTTCAACTCCTGTCCTCAATATTTATTATTTATTTATTCTTTCTTTCCTTTTGTATTTTTATAGTTTGTGTCTCTTGCTGTTTGAACGCACAAGCTGGTGTGGTCTTTCATTGATTCTATTATGGTTATCATTTTATTGAGTATGCCTGCAAGACAATGAATCTCGGGGGCTATATATGATGGCATATATGTATTTTGATAATAATTCTACTTTGAACTTTATGTCTGTAGAAGTTTGCCAGAATCTTCAACGATATGCTGAATTTACTTTAAAAAATTATGAGAGATTTTTAAAAGTTGAGACATTGACATGCCTTCCCCATGGTTGCACCTACATGCCAGGCACAGAATAGGGTCTCCAAGATGTTGTCGCCTAGGAACTTGAAGCTGCTGATCCGTTTCACCACTGACCCTTCCGTGAGGACTGGTGCTTTCTCTGCCACTGACATCCTAAGGTCAATAAGCATGCCACCTCACACATCTTGGAGCTGGGGCACCCAGAGGAAACCTATGTGGTGACAGGAAGAAGGTAGAAATCCACACAGAGATCAGGTCACTGGTGCTGTGAGGCACATCATGTGTAGGCTGCTACTCTGGAAAGGAGACGACAGCTTCAGAGAGAGAAAAAACTGAACAAAAAGAAATTAAAAACTTGATGCAAAGCCTGTCTGGTTCCTTTAAGATTTCCAGACAATGTGTTGCTTGAAAGTAAATGCCCGGAAGCATTTGTAATTGGATGCACGTTCAAAATGACAGCAGGAATGAAGTAGCGAGGGTGTGCTGGAGAACAGGGAGTGTCTGAGGCGACTGGTCGAGAGGGGACAAGATGAAAGCAGGTAGAGGTGATGGTGCAGGATGATTTTCTTCACTGTGAGGACTGGGAGGAATCTCATCTGAGTCTTGAAGAAGGGTCTCGGCCCGAAAATCAACTGTTTACTCTTTTCCATAGATGCTGTCTGACCTGCTGAGTTCCTTCAGCATTTTGTGTGTGTTTCCTTGTCTGGAGAAGCTGGGCATGTCCTCCTGGAGCAGAGAGATCTGATCCAGACAAGAGAGGGGAACTAAGGGAAACTGATCCAGAAATATGATGTTGCAGAAGAAGCTGTTCCTAAAACACCGAGTGAAGGTACCTCCTCTGTGATGGTAGCAATGAAAACAGAGCAAGTCCCAGATATTGAGGGTCTTTAACAATGACTGCCGCCTTCTTGAGGCACCACCTCTCGAAGATATCCTCGATGTGTTAGAAGTGATGGGTGAAGGGTGAAAGATGAAAAGTTCAAGGGGAACATGAGGGGAAATGTGTGAGCTCAATTTCAACATTTAAGAGAAGTTTGGATAGGTACGTGGATGGGATGGGCTATGGTCCCAGTGAAGGTGGATGGGAGTAGGCAGTTTAAATGGTTCAGTATGGTTCTGTGCTGTACATTTCTATGACTCTATGACCAGGACAGATCCTCTGGTATGTTAATGCCCGGGAACTATTAACTGTCTCTAATATGTCTGCCATTAGCACATAGTTCAAGATCAGAGGCACTGATTAAACATTTTGGGCACCACCCGTGGGGCAAGCAGAACTCAGTGTCCCGAGGTCAGGGAAGGAGGCTGGAAGTTGTTTGAGGGAGAATAGGATCTATCAGGCTTATAAGGTGCTGAGATAGCTAACGGTATCACAGTCTTTTTGTCTAAAACCAGAGGCTTATGGTGAAAAGAAAAAAATCCCCTTTTCTCTCCGAAATGTCCCTATTGCCATCTCCCCTGGCAGCACATTCCATGCACCCACCACTCTGCAAGGAGAGTCGAGGCTTTGGAGAGGGAGCAAAATAGGTTTTACCAGGACTCTGTCTGGTTTACAGGGTATGTGCTATCAGGAGAGGCTGGACACACTTGTGCTGTTTACTTTGAAGCACCGGAGGCTGAGGGGAGATCCGATCGAGGTTTATAAGATTATGAGAGGCGTAGGGAGAGTAGACAGGGAGTATCTTTCTCCCCGTTGAAATTTCTAGTACCCGAGGGCGTGCATTTAAGGTGAGGGGGTAATCTCAAAGGAGTTGCAAGGGGCAAGTTTTTTTTTAACACAGAGACTGATGGATGGCAGGGTGATGGTAGAGGCAGAAACATTAGAGACTTGTAAGAGACTTTGAGATAGACGCATGAACATGAGGAAAATGGAGATTGTGTGGGCAGAAGGGATTAGTTCAGTTGGTCACTAATTGAATTGGTTTGGCACAACATTGTGGGCTGAAGGGCCAGTTTGTTCAATATTCTGCTATTTACTTACAGCCTGTTACACCACAGGTGTTTAGGGCAGCAATGAAGGTCCTCCACTTCTGTCTGGTCTCGGTTTTGGCAGTATTCCGGGCTTCGTTCATTGTGCCAGCATTTCACTAATGTTACCCATGCACTCCCAGGTGGAGACTCAGGAATACTGCCCACACAGGTACAGAAAGATTCTTCATTGCTGTTTCTGTAACGATTTTGTTTTACCATTCTGGGTTGTTCGCCCTGGGCTGAAACCCCGAACCACGAGGACTGGTGGGCCACTTTTAATCTGTCTTTTGGCTTGTTTTGCATGGCTGACACTACCAAGAGCCAAAGCATAAAGCCCTGGCTCCAGCCAGCAGAGCTGTCCGGGTCATTGAGGCACACAAGCCTCCAAACCACGACAAGGTGATGATCCTCTTGAAGGTCCATGTTCTATGATCTGTGTAAAAAACCTACCGCTGACCCCCCACCCCCACCCTCCCATGAAAATTCCCTCCAATTAGTTTAAAATGATGCCCGCTTGTATTAGGCAATCTTGGGAAGTAGTGTCTGGCTGTCCATTCTATACAAAGGTCTTAGTCACCCTAGCTACCTGTGTATATATGTGCCGAAGACTTTTGCACAGTACTGCAGTAATTCTATGTGTTGCACTGTACTGCTGCCACAAAAAAGAACAAATGTCATGACATATGTGAGTGATGATAAACCTGATTCTGATATGGGTCTCTATTGTGGACTGAGAGTTGGAAGGGGGCAGGAAGAGGGGAATCATGGTTGGGAAAAGGGGAAGGGAGAGGGGAGAGAGTGGGAAGCACCAGAGAGACATTCTGTAATGATCAATAAACCAATTGCTTGGAATCAAATTACCTTGCCTGGTGTCTCAGGGCTGGGTTTGTTCGAGGCACTCCTTCTCTGCCACCTGTCCTGTACCCCTCACATGGCGCTCCACCCTCGCTATTCCCAACATCCTTTGCTCCTGCCAATCTCACTTTCTGCTCCACATTGACAAATACGGTACTGTGCAAGAGTCTCAGGTACCCTTGCTAAACAGTATATATGTGCCCAAGACTTTTGCTCAGGACTATATGCCTTTTATTATCTTAAACACCTCTATCAAGTCACCTCTGATTCTCTTTCACTTCAGACAAAAAAGCACTAGCTTACTGAATTTTTCCTAATAAGACATGCTTTCTGATAAAGGCAGCATCCAGGCAGACATTTGAGAAAGAATATGTGTAAGACATTGATGAGACCTAATTTGGAGTATTGAGTGCAGTTTTGGCCACCTACCTACAGAGAAGATGTAAATAAGTTTGAAAGAGTACGGAGAAAATTTAAAAAGATCTTGCTGGGATTGGAGGACCTGAGTTACAAGGAAATATTTAATAGGTTAGGACTTTATTCCTTGGCATGTAAAAGATTGAGAGGAAATTTGACAGAGGTATACAAAATTATGAGGGTATAGAAAGGGAAAATGCAAGCAGAATTTTTCCACTGAGATGGATGGGACTACAACCAGAGGTCATAGATTAAGGGTGAAAGGTAAAATGTTTAAGAAGAACATGAGGGGGAACTTCTTCACTCAGAGGGTGGTGAGAGTGTGGAATGAGCTGCCAGAGCAAGTGGTGCATGCAAGCTCGATCCCAATGTTTCAGAGAAGTTTCGATAGGTACATGGATGGCAGGGGTAAGGAGGGCTGTATAGGTTGATGGGACAAGGCAGATTACATGGTTTGGCATCTACTAGATGGGCTGAAGGGTCTAGTTCACAGTGACATTTCATTGATTGTTGGGTTCAAAAGAGGTTCACAAAAATGCTTCCGGGATTGAAAGGAGCATCTGATGCTCCTGGGCCTGCAAATCACTGGAATTCTGAAGAATGGGGGGGGGATTTCATTGAAACCAGTCGAGTGTTGAAAGGACTCAATAGAGTGGATGTGGAGAAGATGTTTCCTATGGTGGGGAAAGCCTTGGATCAGAGGACACAGCCTCAGAACAGAGGAAATATCAGAATCTCCTTCTTGAACAGAGATGAGGAGCAGTTTCTTTTGCCAGAGATCAGTGGATCTGTGGAATTTGTTGACACAGGCCACTGTGGAGGTCAAATCATTGGATATGCTTAGGGCAGAGGTTGATAGATTCTTGATTAATCAGGGCATGCAGGGATACGGAGTGAAGACAGGAGATTGGGGCTGAGTGGGAAAATGGATCAGCCATGATGAAATGGCAGAGCAGACTCAATGGGCCAAATGGCCTAATTCTGCTCCCATGTCTTATGGTCTTCTGGAAGGAGCTGTTTTCATGTATAACTCTGCGACTCTAGGACTCAGGGGAAGGAGAAAAGAAATTGATCGCACATTTAAATTGGCAACAATAACGTGCAGGACCATACGAAGCTGCAGAGAGGAGTGGACTTGGTTTAATACATCACGGGCACATCTCTCTCCATCAGCAGTAGCGTCTACAGGAGAAGCTGCCTCAAGTAGGTAACATCCATCATGAAAGATCCCCACCGTCCGGGCCGGGCCATGCCATCTCCTCACAGTCCCCATCAGGCAGGAGGTACAGAGGTCCCAGAGGCCCACTTCACCAGGCTCAGGAACAGCTACTTCCCTTCAACCATTTGGTTCTTGAAACAACCCATGTATTCCTATGGCAACACCTTGAGCACTTTACATAGCAATTAACATATTTTTACATATAACCTATTATTAATTTATTTTAAATTGCATTTATTTATTTACTGAGATACACGGAAGAGGCCCTTCCGGCCCTTCAAGCTGCACTGCCCAGCAATCCCCCGATTTAACCCCAGTCTAATCAGGGGACAATTTACAATGACCAGTTGAACTACCAAGCAGTACACCTTTCGACTGTGGGAGGAAACCAGAGCACCCGGAGAAAACCCACACGGTCACGGGAGAATGTACAAACTCCTTACAGGCAGTGGCAGGAATTGAACCCGGGTCATTGATACTGTAAAGTGTTGTGCCAACCACTGCTTAAATGAACAAGAATGCTTAATCAAACAATATAAATACAAAATCACTCAAATATTATTGAAATATTAAATATGCAACAGTATTCTTTCATGGAAAATGTTGCATACATATATGGTAAATTTTGTTTTTTCCTGTGAGCATTGTGTATCTGATGCTCTGTGACTGTGATGCTGCTGCAAGTGGGTTTTTTATCCCAGCAGTCTGGACGTGGACTTGAGCAGATGGCAATAAACCTGACTTTGAACTCGGGAGACAAAATGGCCTCCTTCTATAACAGTGTTGTCATTGGGTGACTCTGATATTATTGAACTGGCAACCGAACACCGGCAGAACTACTTTTGCAATGTTCTTCAGGGGAAGACCATAAGATATAGGAGCAGAATTAGGCCATTCGGCCCATCGAGTCTGCTGTGCATTTCCATCATGGCTGATCCATTTTCCCTCTCAACCCCAATCTCCAGCCTTCTCCCCATATCCCTTCATGCCCTGACCAATCAAGTATCTATCAACCTCTGCCTTAAATATACATAAAGTCTTGGTCTCCAAAGCTGCATGTACCAATGAATTCTACTCATTCACCACCCTCTGGCTAAGAAATTCCTTCTTTTCTCTCTGAAAGGACCTCCCTCTATTTTGAGGCTGTGTCCTCTGGTCCTAGACTCTCCCACCATAGGAAGCATCCTTTCCATATCCTCTCTATCGAGGCCTTTCAACATTTGACAGGTTTCAATGAGGTCACCCTCATTTTTCTGAATTCCAGTGAGATCAGTCTCTTTCTCTGGTGGAAGGCACTAGAGGTGCACAAACTGGTGCACATTGTCTGGGCTGAACAGTCCAATAATTCTTCTTAAAAAGAACCAGCAACACGCTATCAGATCAAGCTTCGGTTTCCAGTGAGGATAGAAATGGCAGCCGCGAACAAAGCAGCTTGTTGTTGGCCTTTCCTGTGCTCGGCCTAGCTGGACAGCGTTGATTATTACTTGTTGAAAGGGACTCCCGGCCTAGCACAGAATCGGGCCCATTGTCTACGGACCACTGCCCATATGCCCAACCCAGGGGGCTGGGCAACACATCAGAATTCTCCTCCCCTCGCCCACCCCCCTACTGCCTCTGCCAACTCCCTCCGTTAATTAGGACACTGATTAAACAAAAGTGAGTCAACTTTAAAGTGCGATGCAAGACAATGAGAGGGGGGCTTTGTGGCAGAGGTGTGTGTGTGGGGAGGAAGGGATCTTTCATTGTTTAATGTATAAAGCTCAGAACATGTCAATATAAAGACAACAACAGCTGCTTGAAAGGCGACATACAAAGAGCTGGTTAACCCCTTTTGAAGGGGGGAAACTAAGACTTGTTGCTACAGAGGTTCAGAAAAAAGATCTGTCATCGCGTGATATGCAAGGCAGCACCAGTATCCTTCGTTTAATTATTTGGCAATGGAAAACTATTTGTACTGTTCTGAAAGCTCGATACAATTAACTTTGGAGACAAACAGCCCAGGTTTGTATTGTGTTTCCCTGCCTATTTGCCTTGGCTGATCTCGGGCGGGCTTCAAGCTGCACACTTTCAGCATGGGGAAGAAATGGATAGTAAGCAGTCATTGTCCAACTGACACTGAGTTCTGATCAACAGCGCAGTGATGAAATACGGCTGAATTGTCGTAATGAGTGACAGCCCCAGGTGTAATAATAAACACTGGAAGTTCTACTTCCTTAAGCGCATAAAGGACAGCCACTAGGCAGGGGACAATTAGTCATATTGATCCTATTTTCATTCATTGTCCTGGCACCATTATAAAGCTGCTTTGCACACACATTTACTCTTAATGGAGAGATATACTAGGCACAAAGTCTTGTCGGACTGTTTGTCAACCTGCCTCAGGACAGCTGGTGGCTTGTTTGAGCTCCCTAAGTGTCTGTACCACGGGTAAACACTGAAAGAGGAATGGTTACAGTTTCCATCCGCCGCTCTACTGAAGCAACACACACAATGCTGGAGGAACTCAGCAGGCCAGGCAGCATCTGTGCAAAAGTGTAAATAGTCAATGTTTTAAACTGAGATCCTTCTTCAGCACTGAGAAGGAAGGGGAAGATCCCCCCACACCCACCATTTTATTCTAGCATCTTCCCACTTCCTTCTCAGTCCTGAAGAAGGGTCTCGGCCTGAAACGTTCATTTCCAACGTCTGTAGACTTTCTCATGTTTGTGCTCCTTTGAAGACCAAGCTGGATTTATGGGTAGGTGTCTTACACCTGGCTGTTGGCTGTTCGGAGTGGAGGACGTGTATTTGGAATGGCATTGAGGCCATGCATTAGGACCAACTAAAACCCTGGCAAGGTCACCGATTCTGCTTCGCCCACCTAGGGGCTTTCTGGCCAACTGTGGAAGATGGCAAACTCAGGAGATTCTCAGTATGTCGGGCACCATCTATGAAATGAGTAGATAGTTGATATTTCGGGTCCCAGTCCTGATGAAGTTTAAGTACAAGTATTCAAAGTTCGAAGTAAAAGTACAGATGTCACCATATATATTGCAGGCATTCTTAGTAAATACAAAGAAACACCACCGAATCAATGAAAAACTAAGCATACTAGATATTAAATAATCAGTGTGCAAAAGACAACAAACTGCAAATACAAAAAACATAAATAATACTAACAAATAAAGCTGAAACATGGACTGCATGTTCCTCTCCATAGATGCTGTCTGGCCCTGCTGTGTTCCTGCAGCATTCATAGCAGAGTGCATTCCCACCTTGGCTTCATCAATCGTCCCAGAACTCACAGAACAACCATGGAAGCAAATTATCCTTGCAGACTGCAGGTCGTGCTGACAGGATTCATGGTGTCTGTAGGCAGTATGAGTCTGAAACCTATTGAATATTGTCAGGCCTAGATAAAGTGGACATGGGGAGGCATTTCCTAAAGTAAGGGAGCCAAGGACCAGAGGGCATAGTCTCAGAATACATGGACATTCCCTTAGCACAAAGATGAGGAGGAATTTCTTTAAGTAGAGGTGGTGAATCTGTGGAATTCATTGCTACAGACAGTTATAGAGGCCAAGTCATTGAGTATATCTAAAGTGGATGTTGATAGGTTCGTAATTAGTAAGTGTGTCAAAGATTATGGGGAGAAGGCAGGGGAATGGGGGTTGAAAGATTTAGAGAAAAATACAGCTCAGAAAGAGGCCCTTTGGCCCATCTAGTCCATGCTGAACCATTTAAACTGCCTAGTCCCATTGACCTGTGCCTGGACCATAACCCTCCACACTCCTCCATCCACTTACTTATCCAAACTTTTCTTAAACATTGAAATCAAACTCACATGCACCACTTGTGCTGGCAGCTTGTTCCACACTCTCACCACCCTCTGAGTGAAGAAGTTTCCTCTCATGTTCCCCTTGAACATTTCACCTTTCACCCTTAACCCATGACCTCTGGTTGAGGTCCCGCCCAACCTCAGCGGAAAAACCCTGCTTGCATTTACATCAATACTCCTCATAATTTTGTTTACCTCTGTCAAATCTCCTCTCAATGTTCTACATTCCAAGGAATAAAGTTCTAACCTGTTCAATCTTTCCATATAACTCAGAATGGACAACACCTTTGTAAATTTGCTCGGTACTCTTTCAACCTTATTTACATCTTTCCTGTACATAGGTGACCAAAACTGCATGCACTGCTCCAAATTAGGCCTCACCAATGTCTTATACAATTTCAACATAACATCCATCTCCTAAACTCACGAGGGAAGGTGTAGCATTCTCGATGACAGAAGGGTTCAATTCAGCTCCTGTGTCTCATGGACAACTCTTGGATCTCATGGAGTGGAAGGAGAGGCTGGGGGCGGGGGCACGTAGGTGAAGGAGGTATCACTGCCTTCTTTCCACGTTGCTGTTCGGTAAATACCACACTCCACACACACCCCAGACACCCTCCAGCCGTCCACCTGCTCCCCAACCTTCACCATGCCACACTACCACCACTCTTTCCCCACACACTCCTTCTCCAGTGAAGAAATAGACATAGCCTCAAACAAGCCATGTCACTTCCTGCTCATGAATATTCAGCAATCATTCCACGACGAGGTGGCAATTGCTTTTTTCACCTATTGTTTTGGTCTGCCTTCAAGGGTGGAGATTAGAGACAGCAGATGTCCAATCTGGAGCAACAAACAATCTGCTGGAGAGATGAATGGGTCGAGCAGAATCTGAGAGGGAACAGTACAAGAGCAGACCCTTTGGCTCACAAAGTAATTCTGAACCAGTCAAAAACACCCAAACACTAATCCCCCTCTACCTACACAATGTCCATATCCCTCCATCTTCCTCACATCCATGTGCCTTTCCAAACATCTCTTAAAAGCCTCTAATGTATTTGCCTCTACCACCAGACCAGGCAGCACATTCCAGACATCCACCACTCTCTGAGTAAAAAAACTCATCCCTCACATCCCCCTCTCACCTTCAATGCATGCCCTCTGGTATTGGATATTTCCACCCTGGGAAACAGATACTCCCTGTCCACTCTATCTATGCCTCTCATAATCTTATAAACCTCTATCAGATCTCCCCTCAGCCTCTGGCACTCCAGAGAAAACAACCCAAGTTTGTCCACCCTCTCATGATAGCACATGCCCTCTAAACCAGGCAGCACCCTGGTAAACCTCTTCTGCATCCTCTCCAAAGCCTCAACATCTTTCCTATAGTGGGGTGACCAGAACTGTACGCAATACTCCAGATGTGGCTCAACCAGTTTTATGAAGTTGCAACATCATGTCCTGACTTTTGAACTCAATGCCTCAACTAATAAAAGCAAGCATTCCATAAGCTGCCTTAAACACCTTATCGACCCGTGTAGCCTTCAAGAAGTAATGAAGCTGGATCCCAAGATCTCTCTGCTCAGCAGCACTGTTAAGGATCCTGCCCTTGACAGTGTAATGTCTCCTTGCATTTGAAATTATTGATATTTCTGTCCAAAGCCACAGTGTGCTGGGTGAATCGTTGGGTCAAACAGCATCTGAAGGAGGAAAGGAATTATGGATATTTCTGTCCAAGCCTACAGTCTGAGTGGTTCATACAGCACAGGAACACGTCATTCAACAACGTTGTGTCAAACCAATTTATCTTATGGCCTAACTAAATGAATCACCTCTGCTGACACAATAGCAACATCCTTCTATTCCCTGCTCATTCATGTGCCTATTGAATCAGAATTTCAATCAGGTTTATTGTCACTGTTTTTTATGGTGTGTAATTTGTAGGTTGTGGCAGCAGTAAGTACAGTGCGAAGACATTTCATTCATTTATTATGTGCCTTGTTGTATGACATGGGCAATCGTGGTCTTTCCATGACCATGACTGTTCTTGGCAATTTTTTCTACACAAGCGGTTTTCCATTGCCTTCTTCTGGGCAGTGTCTTTACAAAATGGGTGGCCCCAGCCATTATCGATACTCTTCAGAGATTTTCTGCCTGGTGTCAATGGTCACATAACCAGGACTTGTAATAATCACCATCTGCTCATACGACCATCCACATCTGCTCCCAAGGCTTCAGGTGACCCTGATCAGGGGACTAAGCAGATGCCTGGTCTAGCAGAGGGAAGGAACACCTTACACTTCCTTTGGTAGAGATGTCCCTCCACCACACCACCCATTTATCTCATTACCTAGAATTAAATTCTCATGTTGCATCAAAGTGACACTGTGCTGGCAGATGGAAAAGACAAGATGCCGGAGGAACTCAACAGGTCAGACAGCACCTGTGGAGGAAAATGAACAGTCTGCATTCTGGAGTCAAGAAGAAGTCTTCATCTGCTGCTGCAGCCCAGGAGAGGAGTTGGTATCACATGGCGTCCATGCTCAGTTGGGGCAGGACACTCCCATCAGTGCTGCCCTCCAGTGTTTGATCGGTGGAATGACAAGCTGGATAGTGAGTGTGTGTGTGTGTGTGTGTGTGTGTGTGTGTGTGTGTGTGTGTGGCTGTGTGTGGCCCCAGAGGAACTCTGTTTAGTTCAACTGTATTCATGTATGGTTGAATGATAATGAAACTTGAATTTGATTTGATTTAAAATATCAGCTGTTTATTTTCCTCGACAGATGCTGCCTGACCTGCTGAATTCCTTCAGCATCTTGTGTGTTGCTCCAGATTCCAGCATCTTCTGTCTCTCATGTCCGTCGAGCCGCTGTATTCTGATTGATTGGTAGGTCCTGCTCTGAGACCATTCCCTGTGTTCCAAGTGCACGGAGCCTCATTCCTCTGTCACTATTCAACCCCCGCCACTTGTTTTTTAGCCTCATGATCAGTGCCTTAGTGAGAATGGAACAAACTTGCACTCAACGTCAGTAAAACCAAAGAACTAATTTATGGAGTTCAGAAAGGGTAAGACGAGGGAACACACATCAGTCCTCATTGGGGAATCAGAAGTGAAGAGAGTGAATAATTTCAAATTGCTGGGTATCAATACCTCCGAGAATCCATCCTGGGCCTAACACGGTAGTGTAGTGGTTAGCACAATGCTTTACGGTACAGGAGACCAGGGTTCAATTCCCGCTGCTGCCTGTAAGGAGTTTGTATGTTCTCCCTGTAACAGCGTGGGTTTCCTCTGGGTGCTCTGGTTTCCTCCCCCAATCCAAAGACATACCAGTTGATAGGTCATTGTAAATTGTCCCGTGATTAGGCCAGGATTAAATTGGGGGGAGTTTGCTGGGTGGCAGGACTCGAAGGGCCGGGAAGGGCCTATTCCATGCTGTCTTCTTCTTCTTCATGTGCCTTGCGCGTTACACGCTTGGGCGATCATGGCCCAAGCTCCACATCGAACGATCGCTCGCAGCGTCAATGGTATCTCGCACACTTAGATCTGTTAGTTCTTTCACAGTGTCCATATATTTTCTACTTTGCCTTCCTCTGCCGCGTTTCCCAGGCATACGGCCTTGTAATGTAAGGCATTCTATTTCTCCCTTCTTGATGACGTGGTCCAGGAATTTAAGTTTCCTCTCATTTAATGTTCTCATTAAAGATCTCTTTGTCTGGGCACGTTGGAGTAATAATTTTCCATGTTGCACTTTGTCGAATGCTTTAGTGAAATTAATAAAACATAAAAAGACATCATTTTGATATTCACTTGCCCTTTCTGAAAGCATTCGTAGTATGAAATAACACAATAAAATAAAAAAAAATTGATGCTGTTACAAAGAAGGCATAGCAACGGATATATTTCATTAGGAGTTTGAGGAGATTTGGTTTGTCACCAGAAGCACTTGTAAATTTCTACAGATGTACCGTGGAGAGCATTCTAACTGGCTGCATCACCGTCTGGTATGGAGGGAGGGTGGAGGAGGCTACAGCACAGGATGGAAGTAAGCTGCAGAGAGTTATAAACTCAGTCAGCTCCATCATGGCCACTAATATCCGTAATATCCAGGGCATCATCAAGAAGTGATGCCTCAAAAAGGTGGCACCCATCATTAAGGACCCCGTCACCCAGGACACGCCCTCTTCTCATTACTACCATCAGGAAGGAGGTACAGGAGCCTGAAGATACACACTCAATAATTCAGGAACAGCTTCTTCCCCTCTGCCATCCAATATCTGATATGTGACGACATGTGCCAGTGATATTAAACTAGATTCTGATTCCGATGGAACAGGATGGTGATGGCCATTGAGACCATCATGCCTGCACCACCTCTAACGCTGGCCAATCCAGCTTCCTTCCTCGATCACCGGGGCCTCCAATCTGCTGCTGTAGTCTTACACAACGTCTTCCGACAGAGATAGGAAGCATTCTTGCTAATAGAAGGGCTTCGCCTCTGCCGCCAGATGGCTAGCATTAGCTCACACGCTGCAAAATGATTCTTGACATTGAACCTCGGAAACTTTATTTCTCTTTCCGTGTGGCTGAGAGGGATGTGGTGACAGCTCTCACCTGTGATCAGCTCATCATCAGATGACTGACAGTCTGTGGCCGACCTGGCTCTCCTCCCTTCGGATTTTGCCATGCATTTAAAAGCCAGCGAACAGAGAACTTTTATTCATTCAGTTGAATAAACATTTAAAATAAATGTTTAACTGGGATTGATGAATGACTTCTATTACATAAATCATTTGGAATTTTTACTATCTGACTACCCAGAGACATCAGGAAGCAAAACGTTGGCTTTGTTGATTACAGTATTGGCTCCTAGCGTTTGTATCTTTTTGATCCAGAGCCTCGAGTCGTACAGCACAGAAGCGAGCTCCTCAGCCCATCATTTTGTACTTTGGAAACTTAGGGCAGAGCACAGGATTAAATTTCAAAGTAAATTTTATTATCAAAGGACATCGTGTCACCACATACAGCCCTGAGGTTCATTTTCTTGTGGGCAACAACTCTATAGAATAATAACTGTGACAGAATCAATAAAAGACTGCCTAACTTGGGTGTTCAACCAGAGTGCAGATGCCAACAAACTGTGCAAATACAAAAAGAAGAATCAATAATAATAAACAAATAAGCAATAAACATCGAGAACATGAAATGGAGAGCCTAGGTGTATCACAAGGCTGTGTGCTCAGCCCTCTGCTCTACTCACTTTACACTTGTCACCGTGTGTCTAAGCACAGCTCCAATGCCATATTCAAGTTTGCTAATCACACTGCTGTCATTGACCAAATCAAAGGTGATGGCCAATCAATATGAGGAGGGAAATTGAAAATCTGGCTGAGTGATGCCATAACAGCAATCTGTTCCTCAACATCAGCAAGACCAAGGATCTGAATACTGAGGTCGGACGGAGGAAATTGGAGGTCCATGAGCCAGTCCTCATGGTGGTGGTAAAAGTCAGCAACTTTAAATTCCTCCGTGTCATCTTTTCACAAGACCTGTCCTTTCATCACCCACAACACGCTGGAGGAACTCAGCAGGTCAGGCAGCATCTGTGGAAACGATCAGTCAGCGTTCCGGACTGGAACCCTTCGTCAGGACTGAAGAGGGAAGGGGCAGAGACCCTATAAAGAAGGTGGGGGGAGGGTGGGAAGGAGAAGGCTGGTAGGTTCCAGGTGAAAAACCAGTAAGGGGAAAGATAAAGGGGTGGGGGAGGGAAGCAGGGAGGTGATAGACAGGGAAGGTGAAGAAGGAATAGGGGAAAACACAATGGGTAGTAGGAGGAAGCAGAACCAAGTGGGAGGTGGTAGGCAGCTGGGGAGGGGGCGGATGAAATAGGGATAGGGGAAGGGAGGGGGAGGGAATTACCGGAAGTTGGAGAATTCTATGTTCATACCAAGGAGCTGGAGACTACCTAGACGGTATATGAGGTGTTGCTCCTCCAACCTGAGTTTAGCCTCATCATGGCAGTAGAGGAGGCCGTGTATGGACATATCAGCCGCTAAACTCATAATTCCTACACCCCGTACCGCTCTGTTTTATCTCCTCCCCAAGATCCACAAACCTGACTATCCCGGTAGACCCATAGTTTCTGCCTGCTCCTGTCCCACCGAACTTGTATCTGCCTACCTGGACTCCATTTTGTCACACATAGTTCAGTCCCTCCCCACCTACATCCGGGATACATCCCATGTCCTCCACCTCTTCAATAACTTCCAGTTCCCCGGTCCCAACCGCTTCATTTTCACGATGGATGTCCAATCCTTATACACCTCCATTCCCCCATAAAGAAGGCCTCAAAGCCCTCCGCTACTTTCTGGATAATAGACCTCACCAGTTCCCCACCACCACTATCCTCCTCCGGTTGGCAGAACTGGTTCTCACACTTAATAACTTCTCTTTTGGCTCTTCACACTTTCTTCAGACTAACAGTGTAGCTATGGGAACTCGCATGGGCCCCAGCTATGCCTGCCTCTTCATTGGTTATGTGGAACAGTCTGTGCTCCAAACCTATTCTGGCATTGCTCCCCAACTTTTCCTTCGGTACATTGACGACTACATTGGTGCTGTTTCCTGCACCCGTGCTGAGCTCGTCAATTTCATCGACTTTACTTCAAACTTCCACCCAGCCCTCAAACTCACTTGGTCTATCTCAGACACTTCTCTCCCCTTTCTTGATCTCTCGGTCTCCATCTCTGGAGACAGACTGTCCACTGACATCTTCTACAAGCCCACTGACTCTCATAACTACCTCGACTATACCTCTTCCAAAAATGCCATTCCCTATTTCCAGATCCTCCGTCTCCACTGCATCTGCTCTGAGGATGAGGTTTTCTGTTCCAAGACATCTCAAATGTCCTCTTTCTTTAAGGATCATGGTTTTCCTTCTGCTGTCATCAATGATGCCCTCACCCGCATCTCCTCCATTTCCTGCACTTCGGCTCTCACCCCATCCTCCCGCCAGCACAACAGGGACAGAGTTCCCCTTGTCCTCACCTACCACCCCACCAGCCTCCAGATCCAGCACATTATCCTCCGCAACTTCTGCCACCTTCAACAGGACCCCACCCTAAGCACATCTTTCCATCTCCACCCCTCTCTGCCTTCCGCAGGGATCGGTCCCTCCGCGACGCCCTGATCCACACGTCCCTCCCCACGGATCTCCCACCCAGCAATTATCCCTGTAAACGTAAGTACTACACCTGTCCTTACACCTCCTCTCTTGCCACCATTCAGGGCCCCAAACAGTCCTTCCAGGTGAGGCAACACTTCACTTGTGAGTCTGTTAGGGTCATCTATTGCATCCAGTGCTCCCGGTGCGGCCTCCTCTACATCGGTGAAACCTGACGCAGATTGGGGGACCACTTCGTTGAGCACCACTGCTCCGTCTGCCACAACAGGCAGGATCTCCCGGTAGCCACCCACTTCAACTCTGCTTCACACTCCCATTCAGATATGTCCATACATGGCCTCCTCTACTGCCATGATGAGGCTAAACTCAGGTTGGAGGAGCAACACCTCATATACCGTCTAGGTAGTCTCCAGCCCCTTGGTATGAACATAGAATTCTCCAACTTCCGGTAATTCCCTGCCCTCCCTTCCCCTATCCCTATTTCACTCTGCCCCCTCCCCCAGCTGCCTATCACCTCCCTCATGGTTCCACCTCCTTCTACTACCCATTGTGTTTTCCCCTATTCCTTCTTCACCTTCCCTGTCTATCACCTCCCTGCTTCCCCTCCCCCACACTTTTATCTTTCCCCTTACTGGTTTTTCACCTGGAACCTACCAGCCTCCTCCTTCCCATCCTCCCCCCACCTTCTTTATAGGGTCCCTGCCCCTTCCCTCTACAGTCCTGACGAAGGGTTCCAGCCTGAAACGTCGACTCATCATTTCCACGGATGCTGCCCGACCTGCTGAGTTCTTCCAGCGTGTTGTGAGTGTTGCTTTGACCCCAGCATCTGCAGATTATTTTGTGTTTACCTGTCCTTTCATGTTTTTTGAATTTACTGTGTTTGCCAGCAAGACAACGAATCTCTGGGATATATATATAGTGACATGTACTTTGTACTGTGTTCTCCGCAATGGAACAGAATGCCGGTGTTCGTGGTTCCTGTACTGTAGGGATGACAACACGCACCAGCTAGCCTGGGACTTCCTCACCAGGGACAGGTCAATTGCCAGAGTCTCTCTGTGAAAACCGATGGCCTCAGGTAGCTTGCTGTGCGTGACAGGATTGCTTGTTTCTTGTGTGTACACCTTAGAAGGTGCTTCATGGAAATTAGACATTACAACCTGTGGGCCCATGATGTTGTGCTGACCTTTTAACTAGCTCTAAGGTCAATCTAACCCTTCTCTCCTACAGAATTCCCCCATGTGACTATCTAAGAGTCCCTTAAATGGCTTTAAAGTATCTTCCTCTTTCACCACCCCTGCCACGGTGTTCCACACACTCACCACTCTTGGCAAAAAATCTACTTCTGACAAACCCCCCCCACTAGACTTTCCTTCAATCATCTTAGAAGTATGGGCCCTCATGTTAGCCATTTCCACCCTGGAACAAAGTCTCTGGCTATCCACACAATCAAAGCCTCCTACCATCTTGTATACCTCAACAAGCCGCCTCTCACCCTGCTTTGCTTTGAAGAGAAAACCCGTGGCTTGCTCAACCTCTCCTCATAAGACATGCTGTCTAATCCAGGCAGCATCCTGCTAAATCTCCTCTGCACCTTCTGTAAAGCTTCCACATCCTTCCTATAATGAAGTGACCAGAGCTGAACACAACACTCCAAGTCTGGTCTAAGCAGAGTTTTACAGAGCTGCAACATTACCTCACGGCTGTTGAACTCAATCCCTGTCTAATGAAAGCCAGCATACCTTACACCCTCTTACCAACCCTATCAACTTGCTCAGCTTTAATTTGTGCACAGGGTTTTGAGTTTGTACTTAAGGAGATATCGATTATACTGTGAATACTCAGCAGCTTGGACAGCATCTGTGAAGAAAGATAAACATTTAACCTTCTTCACTCAGAGGGTGGAATGAGCTGCCAGCAGAACTGGTGCATGCACACAAGAAATTTGGACAGGTACATAGATAGAAAGGGTATGGAGGGCTATGGTCCTGCTGTAGGAGGATGGGACTTCCTTCCTTCCTTCCTTGGGCCCTTAGCTCCTAAGTGGAGCCTAGACCACTGATGACCTCCTGTCTCCATTGCCCTCTGAAGTCAGTGGAGTTCATCAAAGCTTCTGCAAGCCATTGAACCCACTGCACAGGGGACTGGCCTCTGCAGCTTCACCAGAGCCCTGTTAGAAGGCGTTACCCATTTCCTCCTCTCATGATGAGGACATAGTGTTGGACTTTGACAGGTCAGTGGGACTAAGCAGATTGGAACAGACTAGTTACGTTGAAGGGTCTTATTCTATGCTATAGCGATCTATGACTCTACTGAAACCAAGTAAATGTTGAAAAGCCTAGGTAGAGTGACTGTGGAGAGGATGTTTCCTATGGTGGGGGAGTCTAGGACCAGAGGGCACAGTCTCAGAATTGAAGAACGTCCATTTAGAATACAGATGAGGAGGAACTTCTTTGGCGCAACCTAAGAATAGAGAGACATCCATTTAGAATGGAGAATAGGAGGAATTTCTTTAGCCAAGGGATGGTGAATCTGTGGAATTCATTCTCACATATGGCTGTGGAGGCCAAGTCATTGGGTGTATTGAAAGCAGAGGATGATAGGTTCCTGATAAGTCTGGGCTCGAAAGGTTATGGAGAGAAGGCAAGTGAATGGGGTTGAGAAGGATATGGATCAGCCATGATCAAATGGCAGAGCACACTCGATGGGCCAAATAGCCTAATTCTTCTCTAATGTCTTATGGCCTTACAGACAGAGTTAACTTTGACAAATTTTCTTCAGAACTTGGAAAGGATGAAAATCAAATGTCTCAAGTTGCAGAGCAGGGGGAGGGATGGATGTAAGAGGGAATGTCTGTGATACAGTGGTGATCAAGTGGAACTGATTGAGGTGGGTGATTGCTGCTGTGGTGAAGGCTTGCACCTTGTAGATAACCATGTATGGTGAGGATTAGATAAGGGGAGGTGAATGCAGAGAGAGAAGTGAGAAAAGGAGTAAACACAAGAAATTTTGCAGATGCTGGAAATCCAAAGTAACAAAGAAAATGCTGGAGGAACTCAGCAGGTTAGGCTGCGTCTATGGAAATGAATAGATAGACAACATTTTGGGCCAAGACCTTCATTAGTACCAATGACTCGGTTCAATTCCTGCTGCTGTCCGTAGGAGTTTTTATGTTCTCCCCATGACTGCACGGGCTTCCTCGGGTGCTCCTGCATCCAAAGACCTACTGGTTAACCGGTCAGTGTAAACTGTCCCGTGATTAGGCTAGGGCTAAATCGGGGGGTTGCTGGGTGGCGTGGTTCAAAGGGCCGGAAGGGCCTGTTCCACACTGTATCTCAATAAATAAATAAATACATACATAAATAAGCTTTATTTGTACCATGTACATCAGAACATCAACATATACAGTGAAATGTGTCATTTGAATTAAATCAAATTAGCAAAGTCTGATCTGGGGCAGCCCACAAGTGTCACCATGTTTCTGGAACCAACATAGCATGCCCACAACTCACTAATCCTAACCATACCATAAGACCATAAGGTCACAAGACATAAGAACAGAATTAGGCTATTTGGCCCATCGATTCTGCTCTACCATTCAATCATGGCTGATCCTTTTACCCACACCATATCCAATCCTGTCAAGCTCTGCCTTAAATACACCCATCAACCTGGCCTCCGCAGCTGCTCGTGGCAACAAATTCCACAAATTCACCACCCTCTGACTAAAGAAATTTCTCCATATCTCTGCTTTAAATGGATGCCCCTCTATCCTGAGGCTGTGCCCTCTTGTCCTAGACTCCCCCACCATGGGAAACATCCTTTCCACATCTACTCTGTCTAGGCCTTTCAACATTAGAAAGGTTTCAATGAGATTCCTCCTCATCCTTCTAAACTCCAGAGAGTACAGACCCAGAGCCATCAAACTTTCCTCGTACGATAAACCTTTCATTCCTGGAATCATCCTTGTGAACCTCCTTTGAACTCCAACGTCAGCACATCTTTTCTAGGATGAGGAGCCCAAAACTGCTCACAATTCTAAAGGTGAGGCCTCACCAGTGCCTTATAAAGCCTCAGCATCACATCCCTGCTCTTGTGTTCTAGACCTCATGAAATGAATGGTAACATTGCATTTTTGGAATGTGGGAGGAAACTAGAGCCCCTGGAGGGTACCCACCGGGGAACGTGCAAACTCCTTACAGACAGCGCAGGAATTGTAACCCGGTCGGTGATCTCTGGCTGTGCAAGGTGATGTGCTAACTGCTACACTACCATGCCGTAACGTTAGACTGGTGAGTTCCGGAATGCGGCAGATGCCAGAAGTCTGAAATAAAACAGGATTCTAGGAATGCCTTGCTGGTCAGGCGGTGTGTGTGAAGAGAGAGAAAACCTAAATGGACGTACACTTCATGTGAACTGTTGAGGTGGTACTGCAGACCATCAGTAGATGGCAGCATAGGTCCAATACCAGGGCATACAGGACTGAATCCCCAGCAGTCTCTGCCAATCAGATTGGGGCTGCTGCCTCAATCAAATTGCATTTAGATTCGGTGGGATTATTCCATCACCTTGAGAACTCTAGTTCATCTGCACGTCCCTGAAAATGGAGTCCCAGCAATAACAAAAATCCTAAAATATAGAAATACTAATGACTGTGTGCCTAGGAACAGGTCAAATGCCATTTATAAATTTGCTGACGATACAACTATTGCTGGCAGAGTCTCAGATGGAGATGAGAGGGTGTACAGGAGTGAGGTATACCAGCTAGTTGAGTGGTTTCACAGCAACAACCTCGCACTTTACATCAGTAAGACCAAAGAACTGATTGTGGACTTCAGAAAGGGTAAGGTGAGGGAATCCACACCAGTCCTCATCGAGGGATCAGAAGTGGAGAGAGTGAGCAGTTTGAAGTTCCTGGGTGTCAATATCTCTGAGGATCTATCCTGGACCCAACATATCGATGCAGCCATAAAGAAGGCAAAACAGCGGCTATATTTCATTAGGAGATTGAGGAGATTTGGTACGTCACCTAAAACACTCATGAAGTTCTACAAATATAGCATTCTAACTGGCTGTATCACTGTCTTCTATGGGGGGGGTGGTTCTACTGCACAGGATCGAAGGAAGCTGCAGAGAGCTGTAAACTCAGTCAGCTCCATCATGAGCACCAGCCTCCATAGTATCCAGGACATCTTCAAGGAGCAGTGCCTCAAAATGGTGGAATCCATTACTAAGGACCCCCATCACCCAGGACATGCCCTCTTCTCATTGTTAACATCAGGAAGGAGGTACAGAAGCCTGAAGACACACACTCAATGATTCAGGAACAGCTTCTTCCCCTCTGCCATCCAATTCCTGAATGTACATTGAAACCACTAATACTACCTCACAACATTTTTATTTCTGTTTTTGTACTACTTACTTAATTTAACTATTTTATATATATATACTTTCTGTAATTCATATTTTTCTCTCTATTATTATATATTTCATTGTGCTGCTACCGTAAAGACATCAAATTTCATGACATATGCTGGTGATATTAAACCTGATCCTGATTCTGTTTATATAAATGCTATTCCATCAATTGCATTTTATAAATGTCACATTTAAAGATAAGGTCAGAATGTGCCCTTTAAATTAGGGACTGATTCCAATAACCTCTTGAATTTTAATCTTGGGCCTCGATAAACCAGAGTGCAGAACTCTGAAGAGTGGTTCTTGAAGAACTGGCGCATTGATGAAGATAGAGCAGTGGATGTAGTGTATATGGATTTCAGTAAGACATTTGATAGCTTCCCCATGATAGCTCATTCAGATAGTAAGGAGGCATGGGATCCAAGGAGACTTTGCTTTGTGGATCTAGAACTGGCTTGCCCACTGAAGGCAAAGGGTGGTTGTAGATGGTTTGTATCCTGTATGGAGGACAGTGACTGGTGGTGTTCTGCGGGGATCTGTTCTGGGACCCCTCCTCTTTGTGATTTTTATAAATGACCTGGATGAGGAAGTAGAAGGATGCGTTAGGAAGTTTGCAGATGACATAAAGGTTGGGGGTGTTGTGGATAATCTGGAGGGTTACCAGAGGTTAAAGCAGGGCATCAATAGGATGCAGAAATGGGCTGAGAAGTGTTAGATGGAGTTCAACGCAGATAAGTGTGAAGTGGTTCATTTTGATAAGTTCAGTTTGAAGACATAATATAATATAAATGGTAAGACTCTTGGCAATGTGGAGGATCTGAGAGACCTTGGGGTTCGTGTTGATAGGATACTCAAAGCTGCTGTGCAGGTTTCTCAGTTGTTAAGAAAACGTATGGTGTGTTGGCCTTCATCAACCGTGGGATTGAGTTCAAGAGCTGTGAGGTAATGACACATCTATCTAAGACCTTGGTCAGACCCCACTTGGAGTACTGTGTTCAGTTCTAGTCACCTCACTACAGGAAGGATGTGGATACTACGGAGAGAGTGCAGAGGAGATTTACAAGGATGTTGCCTGGATTGGAGGGCATGCCATATGAGAATAGGTTGAGGGAACTCGGCCCTTTCTCCTTGGAGCGACAGAGGATGAGAGGTGACCTGATAGAGGTGTATAAGGTGATGAGGGGCATTGATCATGTGGATAGCCAGAAGCTTTTTCCCAGGGCTGAAATGGCTAACATGAGGGGGCATAGTTTTAAGGTGCTTGGAAGTAGGTACCGAGGAGATGTCGGGGTAAGTTTTTCACACAGAGAGTGATGGGTGTGTGGAATGCACTCCCGGTGGCGGTGGTGGAAGCGGATACAATAGGGTTTTTTAAGAGCCTCTTAGATAGGTACAGGGAGGTTAGTAAAATAGAGGGCTATGCACTAGGGAAATTCTAGGCAATCTCTAAAGTAGGTTACATGGTCAGCACAACATTGTGGGCTGAAGGCCCTGTAATGAGCTGTAAATTTCTATGTTCTAACTGTTGATACTAATAAGTGATTTGGACAAACAGCTTAGAGTCATAGAACACTACAGCACAGAAACAGGCCATTTGGGAATCTACTTCATGCCAGCCTGAGCTTCTGTCTATCCCATCTACTTATATCCAGGCCATAGTGTTTCATCTCCCTCTAATCCACATCCTATCAGTTATTCTGTTGAATTTAAGCCACCGTTGAAATTGCATGTAAGAAATTATCGTGGATTACTACAGGAATTTGCAGCGCTGGACATGAAAGTTGGTGGTGTTGTGGATGTTAAGGTGTATTCTGGAGTTAGTTTATATAGCAACAACCAACCTTCAGATCTGAATATGGACTGTAGATTGAATTTAAAATGCAGCTTGGAACAGTAAATTTCAAAACAGAAAACACCCAATTGACTGATACTGTACATATCTACATATGCATGAATGAAATCAACATCTCATTGACTCACTCTCTCTCCAGTCTAGAAAAGTGAAAAGTGATTCCCTTTTTGAAGGTCAAAATTGAAGGGAGTACAGGGTTAATGTCAGGGCTCTTCACATTGTGGAGAAACAGAGGCATCTTGAGGTCCATGTGCATAGATTCTTCAAAGCAGTGGTGCAAGTTGAAAGGGTGGTTGAGAAGGCATATATAGTGTTGGTCTTCAATACTGAAGCCACAGGGTAATGTTACAGCTTTGTAAAACTCTGGTTAGACCACACTTGGAGTATTGTGTTCACTTCCTGCCATCTCATTATAGGAAGGAGGTGGAAGCTTTAGAGAGGGTGCAGAGGAGATTTCCCAGGGATGCTGCCTGGATTAGAGGGCATGGCTTATGAGGAAAGGTTGAGCAAGATAGGGCTTACTTTTCTCTTTGAAGTGAGGGAGAATGAGAGGTGACTTGATAGATGCTGCCTGTAAGGAGTTTGTATGTTCTCCCTGTGACTGTATTGTATTTATTGTGACTGTATTTATTGAAATACAGTACAGAACAGTTCCTTCTGGCCCTTTGAGCCGTGCCACCCAGCAATCCCTAGATTTAACCCTAGCCTAATCACAGGACCATTTACAATGACTAGCTAACCTACCAATTGGTAGATCTTTGGACTGTGGGAGGAAACCAAAGCACGTGGAGGAAACCCATGGGGTCACAGGGAGAACGTACAAACTCCTTACAGGCAGCAGTAGGAATTGAATCTGGTCACCTGTACTGTAAAGTGTCATGCTTACCATTACGATATCGTGCATCTCAATGAAGCGACATTGGTAAATTGGTAAGTCAGTTTATTGTGTACCAAGGCAATGTGTTCTTTTTCAGATTAATTTATTTATCATATGTACATTGATAAGGACATTGAAGTCTGTTGTTAGGATGTATTTAATATTCAAGATCCAAGGCACATTTATTATCAAAAACGTATAAGTTATACACCTTTAAATTTGTCTGCTTACAGGCAGCCACAAAGCAAGAAACCCGTAGAGCCCAGTTAAAAAAAAGACCAGAAGCCACTGCACAGAGAAAGAGAGAGAGAAAACACACATCCTGAAAACAATTGAAGCATTCCGAAGCATTCTGAAGCTGACCGACTCCTGGATCGGCAGCCTGAGCAGGCGGAGTAGAGTCAAACCTGGGTCCCAGCTCGTCACACCAGCGGGGCAAAAACACAGCCTCGGCGCCGTGGAGAAAGAAAGAGTGAGAGTGAGCGAAAACAGCCCGACCATGGCCTCTGTTCCCAACACTTGGGCTTATATATGTTGGTTGATAAAGTTTTCCTGTTCATTTAAATTATGGATTAAATGTGTAAATACGTGAATTGCATACACCATCTCAGTACCGCGTGATACTTGCACGCCTCACTTAAAATAAATTCAAAGTTAGACCCACATTTGGGACTCCCATGTCTTCCTTTGAATTAGTTTAATGTTTTAAAGTTACAAACCATAACAGTTAGTGTTAACAGTCAACACACCGAAGGATATGCTGGGAGCAGCCCACAAGTGCCACCATACATTCCGGCTCCCGCTGCTGTTTGTAAGGAGTTTGTATGTTCTCCTTGTGGCCGTGTAGGTTTCCTCCGGGTGCTCTGGTTTCCTCCCACAGTCCAAAGACTGGTAGGTTAACTGGTCATTGTAAATGGTCCCGTGATTAGGCTAGGATTAAATTAGGGGATTGCTGGGTGTTGTGGCAATGGATGGGCCTATTTCATGCTGTATCCTGATTCTCTGTTAGCTGGTGGGATGGAGATATGTCTCTACCAAAGGAGGTGTAAGACACTCCTCCCCTCTGCTGTCCTGCAGGTCACCCTTGGACAAGGTGTAGCACCTGCTTCACCCCTGATCAGGGTCACGTGAAGCCACAGGAGGAGGTGGTGGATGGCCGTATGAGCAGCTGGTGCAGATCACAAGTCCTGGTTATGCGATCACTGATGCCAGGCAGACAATCTCTGAAAGGTATTGATAATGGCTGGGGTCACCCGTCTTGTAAAGACACTGCCCAGAAGGCAATGGCAAACCACTTCTGTAGCAAAATTTTGCCAAGAACAATCACAGTCATGGAAAGATCATGATTGCCCACATCATACAACATAGCACATAGCGATGATATCATACAATACGCCACATAGTGATGATGTCATACAACACAGCACATAGTGACGATGGTGAAGAAGATGACATAGAAACACTGAACTATGTTTGCATTAACATCCAACACAGTCTGAGGATGTGCTGGGGGCCATGCTTCATAGGATGCCCACCATGTTCAGCAGAACAACACAGTCAGCCAACATCCAACAAGCAACAGCATCAAAACCAACCGCTTTCCTACCACATCCCCCACCCCCACCAAACCCACATACAGAGACAGGCTTCCTCTAGGCCTCTGACCTCCAGACTGTGAGCCTCGGACTCACAGGTATTGTGCCTCTGACCTCAGGGCTCACCGACCTAGAGGCTTCGACCTCCAGACTTGTCAAGTTGAGTCTTTTCGGTTGTCCTCCCTCCTCTCACCATGCATTCCTCACTTCCAGCCACCCCCAGGCCTATAAAGATTAATACAGGAGTGAAGCCTGACTGTGGCAGATGATTCCCGCTCCTCTTCTTCCTCCTCCTCCTCCTCCTCCTCCCTCCCTCCCTCCCTTGGAGTGACCACCTAACCTCAGGCTGCTCACCACAGTGGGCAGAATATTCTAGTCCAAAGTCAGAAGCAGACAGAGGGTGGGAAGACCCCCGGAGCAGTCCGCTAACCCAGTACAACGTGCTTTGTGCAGTCCATTGTCTGAGAGTAACGCACAGATTTCACCTGTGTCATTTCACAATTACTGAGCAGGCGGAGGAGCTGGGGGAGATATTGAGGGGAAGGAGACAGATCAGACTGTTTGATCAAGGTGCCTGCTTCAGGCAGGAGCACAGATTCTCACTTCTGTCTAATCTAGATTCTGTTGCCTCTGATCTCTGAAACATAATCTGTTTCATTTTGAACGGGGTCTATTAAATCTTCTAATGGCTCTGTTGCTATTAGTTAATGGGTCTCCCATCAGTTGGTCGGCCAGGTGAAGGCAGAGATTTCTTAAAGGAGAGGCATTGTCTGCTGGGCAGAGATGATTGGATTACGGCAGGTCTCCCTGAGCCCTCTTTTTTGTCTGTACGTCCCATTAAGGTGTCGGTGACACACCTCTCGTGGGGCCTATTTATAACCGAAGTCTGCACATCCATTAGTCCACACAGCCTCCAACAAGGGTGGCACAGTAGTGTAGTGGTTAGCACAACGCTTTACAGAACAGACGACCCGGGTTCAATTCCTGCCACTGTCTGTAAGGAGTTTGTATGTTCTCCCTGTGACCGCATGGGTTTCCTTCCGGTGCTCCAGTTTCCTCCAACAGTCCGAAGATGTACTGGTTGGTAAATTGTCCCGTGATTCTGATATATATATCAGAATCAGGTTTATATATATTTACTGTAATTTACAGAGCTTCCCCTTAATTAATACGCATTGCATTGTACTGCTGCTGCCAAGTCAACAAATTTCACAACGTATGCTGGCGATATAAAACCTGTCAAGTCCTGTATTATTCTATGGTCAATATTACAGATTCAAACAACAAAATAGTCCAATGCTGACCCCTAAGAACTCTCTGATTCTACAGCTCCTGTATGGACACTGCAATACCTTCTCCCAGCCCTCAGCTGCCATTATTTTCAGTAATTGATTCAACGTTCCAAAATATCACCTAGCACACAAAAAAGTCACTCTATGCCATTCCACAATATTTTGTTGAAAACAAGACCTCTAATGAACTCCTCAGGGCTGAGTTGGAGAGAGAGAGTTGGGCGCCAAGGATTTTAGAACATCTGAATTGTTTAATTCCTCCAAGATGACCATCCCTTGTCATAGAGGTTGTAGGCCTGTGTGCCTCAATGACCCGGAGAGCTATGTTGGCTGGAGTTAGGGCTTTATACTTTGGCTCTTGGTAGGATCACCCATGCCAAACAGGTCAAAGGGTAGAGGACGGACTAAGCATGGTCCACTGGTCCTCCAGGATTGGGGGTTCACCTCAGGGCTAACAACCCTGACTGAACAAAAATCAATTGCTATGGAAACAGCAATGAAGAATCCTTCTGTACAGACAGAGATGGAGGACCTTCATTGCTGCCCTAAATGCCAGCGACATAACAAGCAGTAAGTAAGTAAGAATTAGTTCATTGTTGTTTAACAGGAGTTGTTAATCGTTCAGAGTTCTTCGTGTTTTTCTCGAGTGACTTGGTCTCCCAGTGCTTTCTGTTTAAGCTTATTAAGTTTATTTTGATGGGCTCAGGGATTCAGTATTACTTGTATTAATTATGCAGACTCCTGATTAGCGCTAATTGCGGGGTCCTAGTTTTGAGAACGATACCTCTCGCGGTATCGCCTGGCCAAGCCACCGGTGTTGTTTTGGATTTATTATCGATAAACTCTTGTCGCCGTCTCTACAGAAGAGTCTGTCTTTCCTCTACACTTGAACTCCGATATTGACAATGCACACCATGTCAAAACCCCAATGGGTCGGCATTCTATCACTGATGTGGCAAAAAGCCTCTTAATGTGTTGCAGCCCTCAGACCAGACGACATGGGATATTAAATTCAGCGACAGCTCCGAATGATAACTTCCAGTTACTACTTACACTGGAGACCGGCAAGAACGCTGCAGCGCCCACCTGCCACTTTCCTCCCGAACACACCTCCTCCATTTCAGACCCTTCATACCAGCTCTGCACACACTGATAACCAAGGGCTGCATAAAATCCTTTCAGGCTGACCTCTGCATTTCACACTGTAACACTGATATAATGATACCTTTGTACCTTTTCTGCAATAAAGATTTATGAAAACCTGATATCCCGACTGTTCTCCTTCAGCTCAGGTTGCTAAGCAACCAATAATTCTTTCATTATGCTGAATGATTTTTCAAGGTGCACTTTCTAAATTTTGCAATTGAAAATAGTTTAAAATTCCTATCCAAGAGATTTCTTCTTGTAATAAAGGAAAATTAATCTCGAGGATGGATCAAATGCAACGATAATCCTTCAGAGCAGCTCTGAAACCGTATCTTAAACTCCAAAATAACTTGACTCTAAAGTACCTTGATCAGGAGTACCTGGGCTATAAGAGGATTTATGTTACAGTTGGTAGCTACCAGGGGAACCCGTGTTCCTTTAAGGGGACGAGACAACTATAAAGACTTTCTCTGGTACCCTTTTCTACCTTGTGACATTTGATGGGGTTCCAGTCTCTGGTGCCCGGTGTTACGGCAGGGTTTTGCAAACGGGGGTGGCGGGGTGGAGATACGGCTCTACTAAAGGAGGAGTAGCGTGCTCCTTCCCTCTGCTAGCCCGCAGGTCACCTTGGACAAGGTGTGGCACCTGCTTTGCCGCCTACCACCCCGATCAGGGTTTATTCCGTATAACAATTGCTTGCTGGGTGGCGGGGTGGAGATATGTCTCTACTAAAGGATGCGTGAGGCACTCCTTCCCTCTGCCAGCCTGCAGCGGGCAGGGGGTGGCACCCTGCTTAGCTCTTCCCTGCCCCTGCCACAATCAGAGTCAGGGAAACCACGGGAGCAGGTGGTGGATGGTCGTGCGAGCAGCTGGTACACAGCACAAGTCCCGGTCATGTGAGCACTGAAGAGTATTGTTATTGCTGGGGTCATCCACCTTGTGAAGACACTGGTGCAGAAAAATCATGGCCATGGAAAGACCGTCATCAACTATGTCATACAAATAAAGACACGGCACATAATGATGATGATGACGATGATGTGGTAACACCAACCAGTTTTACTGGTGATTCAGGACAAGTGTAGAAGGAAGTAAGAAAGACCAACTGGGCTTTATTTCTAGAGGAATGGCGTCATAGAGCCATAGAAAGATACAGCACAGAAGTGAGCCCTGCGGCCCATCTAATTCGTACTGACCATTAACTGCGTGTTACACCAATCATTCAATAATGCCCACATTCAGAATCAGAATCAGATTAAAAATCAGAATCAAGTTTCATGTCATTGGCATATGTTGTGAAATTTGGTGTCATGCAGCAACAGTACAATGCAATACATAACAATAATAATTGGGGCAGCACAGTAGTGTAGTGGTTAGCACAAAGGCTTTACAGTACTGGTGACCCAGGTTCAATTCCCACACCTGCCTGTAAGAGTTTATATGTTCTCAACGTGACCACTTGGGTTTCCTCCGGGTGCTCTGGTTTCCTCTCACAGCCCAAAGGCATACCAGTCGGTAGGTTAATTGGTCGTTGTAAATTAGGCTAGGATTAAATTGGGGATTTCTAGATGGGATGGCTCAAAGGGCCAACGCAGCATGAATCTCAATAAATGAATCAATAATAAAGAAACTGTGAATAGTTTGCTATACTTAATACACACCCATACATAAATATATAATTTAATACAGTAAAAATTAAAATAAGTAAGTAGGTTCAGGAATAGTTACTGCCCCTCAAGAATCAGGCTCTTAAACCAAAGGGGATAAACTCACTTAACTTCACTTGCTCCATCACTGAAATGAGGCTACAACCTATGGACTCACTTTCAAGGATTCTTCATCTCATTTTCCCAATATTTATTGCTTATTTATTCTTTATTATTTCTTTGTTTTCTATTTGAACAGTTTTAGGGTTAGGGATTCCAATGTTAGAGGGCACAGATACCAGACAAGAGGGGAGAGATTTAAAAGAAGACTGAGATGGAACACCTTTATACAGAGGGTAGGGAGTGCCTGGAATGAGCCCCCGGAGGAAATGCTCGAGGTGGGTACAATTGAAACAGTGAAGATAGGTTCATAGAGGGTTATAGGTCAAACATGGACAACTGGGCCAGAAGTTCAAGTTCAAAGTTCAAAGTTCAAAGAAAATTTATTATCCAAGTACACCTACAATACTGTGTAAAATTCTGAGAAACATATACGTAGCTAGGGTGCCTAGGACTTTCTACACAGTACTGTAGTAATTTTATGTGTTGCACTGTACTGCTGCCACAAAAAAAAAACAAATTTCATGACATATATGAGTGATGATAAACCTGATTCTGATCTGGGTCTCTATTGTGGACTGAGAGTGGGAAGGGGGCAGGGAGAGGGGAATCATGGTTGGGAAAAGGAGAAGGGAGAGGGGAGGGAGTGGGAAGCACTAGGGAGACATTCCATAAAGATCAATAAACCAATTGTTTGGAATCAAATAACCTTGCAATAATTACACCAGTGCCCAAGAAAAGCTGTGTGAGCTGCCTAAATAACTATCATCCAGTAGCACTCACATTGACAGTGATGAAATGCTTTGAGAGGTTGATCTTGACTAGACTGAACTTCTGCCTCAGCGACCTGGATGCATTGCAATTTGCCTATCACACCACAATAGGTCAATGGCAGATGCAATCTCCACGGCTCTCCACGCGATTTTAGCCCACCTGGACGACACAAACACCTATGTCAGGACACTGTTCATCGACTATAGCTCAGCATTTAACACCATCATTCCTACAGTCCTGATTTATAAGTTACAGAACCTGGGCCTCTGTACCTCCTTCTGCAATTGGATCCTTGACTTCCTAACCTGAAGACCACAATCTGTGCTGATTGGTGATAACATCTCCTCCTCGCTGACGGTGAACACTGGCGCACCTCAGGGGTGTGTGCTTAGCCCACTGCTCTACTCTCTCTATATCCATGACTGTGTGGATAGGCATAGCTCAAATACCTTTTAAAAATTTACTGATGATACAACCATTTTTGGTAGAATCTCAGGTGGTGACGAGAGGGCGTACAGGAGTGAGATACGCCAACTAGTTGAGTGGTGTCACAACAACAACCTGGCACTCAATGTCAGTAAGACGAAAGAGCTGATTGTGGACTTCAGGAAGGGTAAGACGAGGGAACGTGAACCAGTCCTCAGAGGAATCTGAGTGGAAAGTAAGTGTGATTTCAAGTTCCTGGGTGTCAAGATCTCTGACGATATAAGCTGGTCTCAAAATATCGATGCTTCTGCAGATATACTGTGGACAGCATTCTGACAGGTTGCATCACTGTCTGGTGTTGGGGGGGGGAGGTGGCTAATGCATAGGATCGAAAGAAGCTACAGACGGTTGTAAAATTAGTCAGCTCCATCTTGGATACCAGCCTCTGTAGTATCCAAAACATCTTCAAAGAGCAGTGTCTCAGAAAGACGGCGTCCATTATTAAGGATACTCAACACACAGGACATCCCTCTTCTCATTGTTACCATCTGGGAAAAGGTACAGAAGCCTGAAGACACACACTCAGCGATTCAGGAACAGCTTCTTCCCCTCTGCCATCCGATTCCTAAATGGACTTTGAACCCATGGACACTACCTCACTTTTTATATTATTTCTGATTTTGCACTGTTTTTATTTTTATTGTATATATAACTAATTAATCTACTTATTTATTTTTCTATATTATCATGTATTTCATTGAACTGCTGCTGCTAAGTTAACAGATTTCACGACACATGCCGGTGATATTAAACCTGATTCTGATAGTGCATGGTGCCTCTGGCTGGATGTGTCTGCCATCTGTCCCACACCCTCCCACGGCACTCCACCCTCACCATTCCCAACACCCTTCGTTCCTGCCAGATTTACAAACTCGCTCTCCACTTCATGTTGACAAGTACAGTACTGTACAAAAGTCTTTGGCACCCTAGTATAAGTGCCTCCACGATGACAAGCATAAATATACATACACAGTGGTATGCAAACACTTGGGCACCCCGGTCAAGATTTCTATAACTCTGATTAGCTAAGCGAGTAAAAGATGAACTGATTTCCAAAAGGCATAAAGTTAAAGATGACACATTTCTTTAATACTTTAAGCAAGAAGACTTCTTTATTTCCTTCTTTTACTGTTTCAAAATAACAAAAAAGGAAAAGTTTGGGCACCCTGCATGCACCCCCTTTGGTAAGTATCACAGCTCGTAAATGTTTTTTGTAGCCAGCTAGGAGTCTTTCAATTCTTGTTTGGGGGATTTTCGTCCATTCTTCCCTGCAAACGGCTTCTTTTGAGGTCTATTCACAGATTTTCGATGACGTTTAGGTCAGGGGACTGTGAGGGCCATGGCAAAACCTTCAGCTTGCGCCTCTTGAGGTAGTTCATTGTGGATTTTGAGGTGTGTTTAGGTTCATTATCCTGTTGTAGAAGCCATCCTCTTTTCATCTTTGGCTTTTTTACAGATGGTGTGATGTTTGCTTTCAGAATTTGCTGGTATTTAATTGAATTCATTCTTCCCTCTACCAGTGAAATGTTCCCCGTGCCATTGGCTGCAACACAAGCCCAAAGCATGATCGATCCACCCCCATGCTTAACAATTGGAGAGGGGTTCTTTTCATGAAATGCTGCACCCTTTTTTCTCCAAACATACCTTTGCTCATTGCGGTCAAAAAGTCCTATTTTAACTTCAACAGTCCACGGGACTTGTTTCCAAAATGCATCAGGCTTGTTTAGATGTTCCTTTGAACCTTTTGAATAGAACTTTACATACAGTATATGTGCTTGTGCGTGTGTGTGTGTGTGTGTGTGTGTGTGTGTGTGTGTGTGTGTGCGCGCACATGTGTGTGTGTCTGTGTGTGTGTGTGTGTGCGCGTGTGCATGTGTATGTGCGTGTGCGTGCATGTATGTGTGTGTGTGTGTCTGTGTGTGTGTCTGTGTGTGCACGTGTGTGTGTGTGTGTGTGCGTGTGCATGTGTATGTGCGTGTGCGTGCGTGTGTGCGTCTGTGTGTGTATGTGCACGTGTGTGTGTGTGTGTGCATGTGCATGTGTATGTGCGTGTGCGTGCATGTGTGTGTGTGTGTGTGCGTGTGTGTGTGTGTGTGCATGTGTGTGTGTGCACCTTACACTTCTGTACGGTGCTGTACTCACCAGAGGACATAGGAGCAGGATTTGGCCATTCAGCCCACTGAGCCTGGAAGGATATAGTGTTGAGACTTTATAAAGCGCTGATGAGGCCTCGCATGGAGTATTGTGAGCAGTTTTGAACCCCTTATCTAAAAAATGATATGCTGACACCGGAGAAGGTTCAAAGGAGGTTCACGAAAGTGATTCTGGGATTGAACGTCTTGTCATATGAGGAGTGTTTGATGGCCCTGGCCTTCTACTCACTGGAATTCAGAAGAATGACGAGGTGACCTCATTGGAATCTATCGAGTGTTGAAAGGCCTCGACAGAGTGGATGTGGAGAGGATGTATCCTATGGTGGGGGAGGCCAAGGCTAGAAGACACAGCTTCAGAACAGAGGAATGTCCATTTAGAATGGAAATAAGGAGGAATTTCTTTAGCCAGACAGTGGTGAATCTGCAGAATTCATTGTCATAGGCAGCCGTGGACGCCAAGTCATCGGGTCTATTGAAGGCCCTCATTCTCCTGAACTCTAGGGAATACAGCCCAAGATCTGCCAGATGTTCCTCATACGGTAACCCCTTCATTCCTGGAATCATTCTAGTGAATCTTCTCTGAACCCTCTCTAATGTCAGTATATCCTTTCTAAAATAAGGAGCCCAAAACTGCACACAATACTCCAAGTGTTGTCTCAAGGGAGCCTTATAGAGCCTCAACATCACATCCCAGCTCTTATATTCTATACCTCCAGAAATGAATGCCAACATTGCATTTGCCTTCTTCACCACCGACTCAACCTGGAGGTTAACCTTTAGGATATCCTGCACAAGGACTACCAAGTCCCTTTGCGTCTCTGCATTTTGAATTCTCTCCTCATCTAAGTAACAGTCTGCCTATTTATTTCTTCCACCAAAGTGCATGACCATACACTTTCCAACATTGTATTTCATTTGCCACTTCTTTGCCCATTCCCCTAAACTATCTAAGTCTCTCTGCAGGCTCTCTGTTTCCTCAACACTACCCACTCCTCCACCTACCGTTGTATCATCAGCAAATTTAGCCAAAAATCCATTAATCCCATAGTCCAAATCATTGACATACATCGTAAAAAGTAGCGGTCCCAACACCGACCCCTGTGGAATTCCACTGGTAACCAACAGCCACCTAGAATAGAATCCCTTTATTCCCACTCTCTGTTTTCTGCCAATCAGTCAATGCTCCACCCATGCTAGTAACTCCCCTATAATTTCATGGGCTGTTATCTTGCTAAGCAGCCTCATGTGTGGTACCTTGTCAAAGGCCTTCTGAAAATCCAAGTACACCACTTCTACTGCATCTCCTTTGTCTACCCTACTTGTAATTTCCTCAAAAAATTACAGTTTGGTTAGTCAGGCAGAATTTTCCTTTCAGGAAACCATGCTGGCTTTGGCCTATCTTGTCATGTGCCTCCAGGCATTCCATAATCTCATTCCTAACAATTGATTCCAACAACTTCCCAACTGCTGATGTCAGGCAAACAAGTCTATAGTTTCCTTTCTGCTGCCTCCCACTCTTCTTAAATAGCGGAGTAACATTTGCAATTTTTCAGTCATCTAGTACATTCTATCGATTCTTGAAAGATCATCATTAATGCCTCCACAATCTCTCCAGCTACTTCCTTCAGAATCTTGGGGTTCATTCCATCAGGTCCAGGATATTTATCTATCCTCAGACCATTAAGCTTCCTGAGCACCTTCTCAGTGGTAATTTTCACTGCACATACTTCACTTCCCTGACACTCTTGAATGTCCGGTATACTGTAGATATCTTCCACTGTGAAGACTGATGCAAAATGCACAGTCATTTCTTCTGCCATCTCTGCGTCTCTCATTACAATATCTCCAGCATCATTTTGTATTGGTCCTATACCTACCCTCGACTCTCTTTTACCCTTTATATAGATAAAAAAGCTTTGAGTATCTTCTTTGATATTAGTCACCAGCTTCCTCTCATAATTCATCTTTTCATTCCTAATGACCTTCTTTGTTTCCTTCTGCAAGTTTTTAAAAGTTTCCCAATCCTCTATCTTCTCACTGGCTCTGGCTTCCTTGTATGTCCTCTTTTTTGCTTTTACTTTGGCTCTGACTTCACTTGTCAAATTCGAAAATTTCTTCTTATTTGGAATATATCTGTCTTGCACTTCCCTCATCTTTCGCAGAAACTCCAGCCATTACTGCTCTGCTGTCCTTCCTGCTGGTGTCCGTTTCCAGTCAACATTGGCCAGTTCCCCTCTCATGCTATTGTAATTTCCTTTATTCCACTGAAATACCGACACATTGGAATTTAGTTTCTCCTTTTCAAATTTGAAAGTGAACTCGATCATATTGTGATCACTGTTCCCTAAGGGTTCCTTAACCTTAAGCTCTCTTATCACCTCTGGATCATTGCATAGCATCCAATCCAGCACACCCAATCCCCTAGTGGGCTCATCAACAAGCTGTTCTAAAAATCCATCCCTTAGACATTCTACAAATTCTCTCTCTTGAGGTCCAGTGCTGACCTGGTTTTCCCAATCCACTTTCATGTTAAAATCCCCAACCATTATCATGAAGTTTCCCTTCTGACATGCCTTTTCTATCTCCTGCTGTAATTTGTAATCCACATCCCAGCTGCTGTTTGGAGGCCTGTATACAACTGCAGTTAGAGTCTGTTTACCCTTGGCATTTCTTAACTCAACCCATAGAGACTCTACACTTTCCGATCCTATTTCATCCCTTTCTAATGATTTAATATTATTATACACAGGGCCACACCACCCCCTCTGCCTACTAACCTATCTTTCCGATACACTGTGTATCCTTGGATGTTCAGCTCCCAATGGCAGCCATCCTTTAGACAAGTTTCAGAGATGACCACAACATCATACTTGCCAGTCTGTAACTGAATTTCAAGATTGTCCATCTTATTTCTTATGCTGTGTTCATTTAAATACAACACTTTCAGTCCAGTGTTTGTTGTTTTCTGTTTTAACTGCACCATATCTTTATTGCCCTGTAACTCATCCCACTGGCTGTGATTATGCCCCATCTCCTGCTTGTCCTTTCTATCATCTCTGTTGCACGCTATCTTTGATTTATTTCTATTTTCCCCTTCCTCTGCCCTATCACCCTGGTTCCCATCCCCCTGAAGGGATGAAGGGGTATGGAAGAAAGTAGGAGATTGGGGCTGAGAGGAAAAATGGATCCAGGGGGTCTATGTGGACATGGTGGAGGATTACAAATACCTGGGGACACGAATTGACAATAAACTGGACTGGTCAAGGAACACTGAGGCTGTATACAAGAAGGGTCAGAGCCATCTCTATTTCCTGAGGAGACTGAGGTCCTTTAACATCTGTCGAATGACGCTGAGGATATTCTACGTTTCTGTGGTGGCCAGTGCGATCATGTTTGCTGTTGTGTGCTGGGGCAGCAGGCTGAGGGTAGCAGACACCAACAGAATCAACAAACTCATTTGTAAAGCCAGTGATGTTGTGGGGATGGAACTGGACTCTCTGACGGTGGTGTCTGAAAAGAGGATGCTGTCCAAGTTGCATGCCATCTTGGTCAATGTCTCCCATCCACTACATAATGTACTGGTTGGGCACAGGAGTACATTCAGCCAGAGACTCATTCCACCAAGATGCAACACTGAGCGTCAGAGGAAGTCATTCCTGCCTGTGGCCATCAAACTTTACAACTCCTCCCTTGGAGGGTCAGACAGCCTGAGCCAATAGGCTGGTCCTGGACTTATTCCTGTCATAATTTACATATTACTATTTAATTATTTATGGTGCAAATGTAACGAAAACCAATTTCCCCCGGGATCAATAAAGTATGACTATGACTATGACTATTGAATGGCAGAGCAAACCTACCTGCAAATGGCCGAATTCTGCTCCTATGTCTTATGGTCTTATTGCCATTTGATCATGGTTGACTTCCTATCCCTCTATAACCCATTCTCCTCTCGTTTCCCCGTAGCCTTTGACACCCTGATTAATCAAGATGCTCTCAACTCTGCTTTAACTATACCCAATGACCTGGCCTCCATGGCTGTCTGTGACAATGAATTCCACAGATTCAGCACTCTCTAAAGAAGCTCTTCCTCATCTCTGTTCTAAGGTGAGGTCCTTCTGCCCTGCTGTATGTTTTAGCGTGCAGTTCACTCGAGACTGCACTCAGGTTAGCAAGGAGCCAGCTTCTTGATATTTGCCAAAGCATTGATTCATCTGTTTGCCTGGGTTCCCAGGTGCTTGTTCAGCAGAGATGCCTCCAGCTCTTTCACCTGATGTACCTTCTGCTGCCAAGTGTCTGTTTTTTAAGGAAGCTATGTTTACAGTTGCAGCGTGACTTCATTAGCAAAATGAACCTAATAGCCTGTTAGCAGCAACATTAAACATTGGACTTTCCTGTTTTTGTATACTTTTAATGAAGGGCATATTCATCCATCCAGTAGGGACATGTCAGTAGAACAGGTGTGCTGTGGGAGTGCCTTTCCAACTCACACACCTGTCTCATCAATGTCTCTCTCAGCATTTACTGTTCTTCTTTGTTCCTTGCACACCCCCCTTTTGATTCTAATCCACAAGACAATAAGGCATACTGTACAAGTGCACCAGGCCATTCAGCCCCTCCAGTCTGCTCTGATCTCCTCTTCCCTTCAACCTTAGAAGCTTCACCAGACCGTGAATGCTGTGTATACAAGGTAAGGTCAGAGGCTGAGGTATCCTGTAGAGAGGGATGCCCACAGATTTAAATTGGTAATGGCTTTTATTTATTGTACAAAGTTCAAAGTACGTATCTCTGGAGACAGTCTATCTACTGATGTCTTTTATAAACCCACTGGCTCTCACAGCTACTTTGACTATACTGTACCTCTTCCCAACCTGTCATTTGTGAAAATATCATCCCCTTTTCAGTTCCTCCATCTCTGCTGCATCTGTTCTCAGGGTGAGGTTTTTCCTTCCAGAACAACTGAGATGTCCTCCTTCTTCAAAGAAAGGGGCTTCCTTTCCTCCACCATCAACACTGCCCTCACCTACCACTCAAATGTCTAATTTCACTCCATCCTCCTGCCGCCACACCAGGGATAGGGTTCCTCTTGTCCTCACATACCAAGTCACAAGCCTCTGCATCCAGCACATAATTCTCCATAACTTCTGCCATCTCCAATGGGATCCCACCATCAAGCACATGTTTCCCTCACTCCCACTTTCTGCTTTCCGCAGGGATCACTCCCTACTTGACTCCCTGGTCCATTTGTCCCTCCCCACTGTTCTCCCTCCTGGTTCCTACCCTTGTAAGCAGAACAAGTGCCACACCTGCCCCTACACCTCCCCCCTCACTACCATCCAGGACCCCAAACAGTCCTTCCAGGTGAGGCAACGCTTCACCTGTAAGTCTGTTGGGGTCATCTGGTGTATCCAGTGTTCCCGGTGTGGCCTCCTGTATATCGATGAGACCCGACATAGATTGGGAGATCAATTTGCTCTGTCCACCACAAAAAGCAGCATTTCCTAGTGGCTACCCATTTCAATTCCACTTCCTATTCCTATTCCGACATGTCAGTCCATGGTCTCCTCCACTGTCGCGATAAGACTATACTCAGATTGGAGGAGCAACACCTTACATTTCATCTGGGTAGCCTCCAACCTGATGGCAAGAACATCAATTTCTCGAACTTCCAGTAATTGACCCCCCCTTCACTATTCCCCATTCCCATTTTCCTCTCTCACCTTATCTCCTTACCTGCCCATCTCCTCCCTCTGGTGCTCCTCTCCCTCCTCTGTCTTCTGTCCTCTCCTAACAGATTCCCCCTTCATCCGCCCCTCACCAATCAATTTCCCAGCTTTTCACCGCAGCCCTCCCCCAACTCCAGGTTTCACTTGCCACCTTATAATTCTTATTGTCCTCCGCCCACCTTCCTTCCCAGTCCTGATGAAGGGTCTCGGCCTGAGACATCGACTGTTTATTACCACCCATAGCTGCTGCTTGACCTGCTGAGCTCCTTCAGCACATTGCCAGCACCTTGTGTCTATGTCAGTGTACACGACCCTGAGATTCATTTTCTTGCAGGCATTCGCAGTAAATACGATGAAACACAATGAGAAACCACACACAGGGGCGGACAGATTACAAATATGTAATAGACAACAAATTGTGGAAATACAAAAAAAGTATTGTGATGATGAGCTGCAGAGACCTTGAAAGTGAGTCTACGGGTTGTGGAATCTGTTCACTTTAGGTGAGTGATGTTATTCACACTGGTTCAGGATGTTGAAGGATAATAACTACTCCTGAAGCTGGTGGTGTGGGACCTAAAGCTCCTGTACCTCCTTCCTGATGGCAGCAGTGGGAAGAGGCTGTGTCCTGGTGATGGGGTCCCCAATAATGGATGCTGCTTTCCTGTGACGGTGTTCCTTGTAGATCTCTCAATGGTGGGGAGGGATTTATCCACGTTGAACTGGGCCCTATCTGCTACTTTTTGTAGTACACGTGTACCAAGATACAGAGAAAAGATCGTCTTGCATCCTGTTTGTACAGATCAGATCATTACACAGTGCATCGAGGTAGAACAAGATCAGACAGGGCTTCCCAACCTGTTTTATGCCATGGATCTACCGTTAACTGATCCCAGGTTGGGAACCCCTGAGGTAAAACAGAGGCGATGCAGAGCAAAGTGTAGTAGCTGCTGAGAAAGTACAATGCAGGTAAACAATGAAGTGCAAAGTAGATTATGAGGTCAAGAGTCCATCTTATCAGCCAGGAGGTCCATTCGAGAGTCTGATAACAGTGAGGTAGAAGCTGTCCTTGCACCTGGAGGTACGTGCTTTGAGGCTTTTGAATCTTCTGCCTGATGGGAGAGGGGAGCAGGGAGAATGTCTAGGGTGATGATATTGGCTGATTCACTGAGGCAGAGAGAAGTGCAGACAGAGTCCATAGAGGGGAGACCACAAGGACGGGTCAGGCAGACACACAGAGTGCAGCGTAACTGTCATGACTGTCGCTGGCAATGACGCCACCCAGGAGTGGAGAAACAGCAGACTCTGTCACAGTGTGTACTGGTAATGACTCCACCCAAAAGCAGCAGACTCTCCAGGTAGAGAAGGAAACAAGAGGCCAGACATAGGAAAACGAACAGAACATCAGAGATACGACTGAGTGACACCGTGAGACAAATCATTCTCCACAAATACAAGGACTCCGACAACATGCTCAACGAGAGTGCCATTTAAATAATTATAGAATGCAGGAAACCCGTGCCAGTCACAACTAACTTGTCCAGATTAAACAGAAAGCACCAGGGCTTAAAACCTACAGCAGTCAGTAAAAACAGGTGCTCGAAAAGCCTGGAAGCCCAGCTGTCTACGGCCTACAGAAGAGGCCACAGCGCTCATGACCGTAACACTCAAACCCCACACCACCCAGAGAACGCACGTCACTTCACTGAGGGTGCAGTGGCACAATCTATAGGCTGGTAGGACTCTAAAAGTTCAAAGTTCAAAGCAATTTTGTTATCAAAGTGCACATGTGTCACCATATACAACCCTGAGGTACGTTTTTCTGCAGACATGCTCAGCAAATCTATAGATTAGCAACTATAACAGGATCAATGAAAGATCAACCAGAGTGCAGAAGACAACAAACTGTGCAAATGCAAATATAAACAAATAGCAGTAAATAATGAGAAGTGTTGGCACGTGGCCAAGTGGTTAAGGTGTCAGTCTAGTGATCCGAAAGTTGCTAGTTCGAGCCTCAGCTGAGGCAGCGTGGTGTGTCCTTGAGCAAGGCACTTAACCACACATTGCTCTGCGACGGCACCGATGCCAAGCTGTATCGGCCCAAGTGCTCTTCCCTTGGACAACATCGGTGGCGTGGAGAGGGAGACTTGCAGCATGAGCAACTGCCAGTCTTCCATACAACCTTGCCCAGGCCTGCGCCCTGGAAACCTTCCAAGGCACAAATCCATGGTCTTACAAGACTAACAGATGCCTATTATTATGAAATAATGAGAACATGAGATAAATCCTTAAATGGAGATCATTGGTTGTGGGAATATTTCAATGATGGGGCAAGTGAAGTTAGGTGAAGTTATCCCCTTTGGTTCAAGAGCCTGATAGTTGAGGGGTAGTTACTGCTCCTGAACCTGGTGGTGCAAGCCCTGAGGCTCCTGCACCTTCTGCCTGATGGCAGCAGCAAGAAAAGAGCATGATCTGGGTGGTGGGGATCTCTGATGGTGGATGCTTTCCTGCGACAGCTTTTCATGTGTGTGATCAATGTTTGGGAGGGTTTTACCCATGATGTACTGGGCCAAATCCACCAGCTTTTATAGGATTTTCTGCTCAAAGGCTTTGGTGTTTCCAGAACCAGGCCATGATGGCCAGTACACATCTCCACTGCACATCTAGTTAAGTTTGTCAAAATTTTTGAATCTCTCCAGACTCCCAAGGAAGTACCTAATAAAGGTCAAAGTAAATTTATTGTCAAAGTACATATATGTCACCATATACTGGCCTGAGATTTATTTTCTCGTGGACATACTCAATAAATCTATAGAATAATAACCATAACAGAATCAGTGAAAGTCCTCCCAACCTGGGCTTTCAACCAATGTGCTGAAGACAACAAACTGTGCAAATACAAAAAGAAATAAATAATAAATAAATCAATCAATCAAACAAACAAACAAACAAATAAATAAATAAACAATAGATATCCAGAACATGAGATGGTGTCCTTGACAGGGAGTCCACTGCTTGTGGAACTGCTTGAGTGAAGTCATCCCCTCTGGTTCAAGAGCCCAGTGTTGAGGGGGAATAACTGTTCCAGTACCTTCTACCTGACGGCAGCAGTGAGGAGAGATCATGTCCTGGGTGGTGGCGGTCCCTGACGGTCGATGCTGCTTTCCTACGGCAGAGTTTTGTGTAGATGTGCTTAGTGGTTGGAAGGGATAGGTAAACAGCATGGCTCTCATGGTGAAGTTGGGTTGTGCTGCCTGTTTCTACACTGTGTGACTCTGTGTCTGTATAACACAGTGATGGTGCCATAGACACAGACAGGCAGCATGTCTAGACGATAATCCACTGTTTACATCCTGCCATGGTGGTTTGAGAAATAAAAGCAGGTGAAATTCACAATACACCACAAACTTGTCAATCTTTGAGGAAACCCTGACTGTGCACTCGCCACTTTGAAAAGAAAGTCTTGCATTTGTGTAGCAACTTTCTCAGTCCATTCAGAATGGCCCGAGGAACTCAGTACTCAATGCTGATCTTTGGAAACATGCTCTTGATTGGTTCTTAGAGTCATATGCATGGAAACAGGCTATTCAGCCCATCTGCCCCATGCCATCAAGAAAGTCTGATTTTCCTGTATTTAACCCATAGCCCTCTAAACCTTACCTGGCCAAAGATTCTAAGATTCAAAGTACATTTATTGCCAAAGTATGTATACAGTATACAGCCCTGAGATTCATCTTCCCCACGGACTGTCACGAAACAAAGAAACACCATGGAACCCATTCAAAGAGAAACATCAAACCCCACCCCACCCCCCAGCACACAAAAAAAACAAATCACACAAATGACACAAAAACCAACAGCAAAAAGAATATAAAAGGCCAGGCTGCATCTTTGGAAAAGAGGAAACAGTCAATGCTTCAGACCAGGACTGATGAAGGGTCTTGGCCTGAAGCGTCGACTGTATCTTTTCCATGGTTCCTCCAGCATTTTGTGTGTGTTGCTCTGAATTTCCAGCATCTGCAGATTTTCTGGTATTACAGAGCATAAAACACAAAATCAAAAGAATCCAAGCATGTTGAGTTCAGCTCAGTGTTTGTTACCTGCAGGTTGCCCCGATTCAAAATTGTCTAAAATAGCAACAAAAAAGGAGCAAGTGACCAGAAAGCAGAAACTCATCGAAACATGAACTACAGAGCCCAATGCACAAACCATGCCGATTAAACCTTGCCCAAGACCCAGGACCCCGGCACCACCCTCTGACAGCATTGACCGAGGGGGAGAGACCGTTCGCACGTAGGGAACTTCCTCCGACAGTAGCGGGTGAGAGGCAGGTAGATGGCTGTTCACCTTTCGCACTCGCCTCGATGCTTTGAGCGGTGAGATCTGTAAGAAATGGAGTTGACCATGGGCTCATGCTCTGTCTATATCCATGTAGTCAAAGAGTCACAGAAAACTACAGCACAGAAACAGGCCCTTCAGCCCATTTAAATTGCCTGGTCCCTTCGACCTTCATATCCCTCCCATCCATGTACTTCTCTTAAACACAGGAATAGAGCTCATATGCAGCACTTGCACTGGAGGTCTCCACGGTCTCACCGGCCTCTGAGTAAAGAAGTTTCCCCTCAGGTTCCCCTTAAACTTTTCAGCTTTCACCCTTAGCCCATGACCTCTGGTCGTAGTTCCACCCAACCTCCGTGGAAAAAGCCTGCTTGCATTTACCCTATCTATACCCCTCATAATTTTGTATACCTCTATCAATTCTCCCCTCAATCTTCTACGTTCTAAAGAATAAAGCCCTAACCTATTCAATCTTTGCTTATAATTCAGGTCCTCCAGCCCTGGCAACATCCTTGTAAACTTTCTCTGTACCCTTTTAATCTTATTTCCCCCTATCCAACTGTTTTTTAAGCGTCATTAATGTATCTGGCTCAACCATTTCCTCTGGCAGCTCATTCCATATATACCCACTTTCTCTTCAGGTTCTTATTAAATCTTTTCTCTTTCACCCTAACCCTATACTCTTCAGGTAATAATTCCCCAAACTTGAGAAAAAAGACCAAGTGAATTCACCCTATCTCTCCCTCTGCTGAGTTTGTACCTCTGTAAGACCCCCCCCCCCTCAGTCTCCTCTCTCGCTCCAGGGTAAAGTCCCCGCCTATTCTGTGATGAGAGGCCGGAGTGAGAATGGAGGAGACCCAAGTTTCGCAGTATCCGAGACTTCCGGTATTCCGGTTTCCGACAGCACCCATGAACCTGTCTTCTGGTTTCCGACGGCACCCACACACCGATCTCCTGGTTTACAATGGCACCCACACACTGATCTTCCGGTTTACGATGGCACCCATGCACCGACCTTCTGGTTTACGACGGCACCCATGCACCCGTCTTTGGGTTTACCACGGCACCCACGAACCCGTCTTCCGGTTTATGACGGCACCCACGCACCAATCTTCTGGCTTACGACGGCACCCACGCATCCGTCTTCCGGTTTACGACGGCACCCACGCACCAATCTTCTGGCTTACGATGGCACCCACGCATCCATCTTCTGGTTTACGACAGCACCCACGCACCCATCTTCTGGTTTACAACGGCACCCACGCACCAGTCTTCTGGCTTACGATGGCACCCACACACCGATCTTCCGGTTTACGATGGCACCCACACACCAATCTTCTGGCTTACGACGGCACCCACGCATCCGTCTTCCGGTTTACGACGGCACCCACGCACCAATCTTCTGGCTTACGATGGCACCCACACACCAATCTTCTGGTTTACGACGGCACCCACACACCGATCTTCTGGTTTACGGCGGCACCCATGCACCGATCTTCTGGTTTACGATGGCATCTACGCACCCATCTTCTGGTTTACAACGGGACCCACGCACCCGTCTTCTGGTTTCTGACGGCACCCACGCACCCGTCTTCAGGCTTACGTCGGCACCCACACACCGATCTTCCGGTTTACGACGGGACCCACGCACCCGTCTTCTGGTTTCTGATGGCACCCACGCACCCGTCTTCAGGCTTACGACGGCACCCACACACCGATCTTCTGGTTTACGATGGCACCCACACACCGATCTTCCGGTTTACGACGGGACCCACACACCGATCTTCCGGTTTACGATGGCACCCACACACCGATCTTCCGGTTTACGACGGGACCCACACACCGATCTTCCGGTTTACGATGACACCCACACACCGATCTTCTGGTTTACGACAACACCCACACACCGATCTTCTGGTTTACGACGGCACCCACACACCGATCTTCCGGTTTACGACGGGACCCACACACCGATCTTCCGGTTTACGACGGGACCCACGCACCGATCTTCCGGTTTACGACGGGACCCACGCACCTGTCTTCTGGTTTACGACGGGACCCACGCACCTGTCTTCTGGTTTATGACGGGACCCACGCACCCGTCTTCTGGTTTCTGACGGCACCCACGCACCCGTCTTCAGGCTTACGACGGCACCCACACACCGATCTTCTGGTTTACGATGGCACCCACACACCGATCTTCCGGTTTACGACGGGACCCACGCACCCGTCTTCTGGTTTCTGATGGCACCCACGCACCCGTCTTCAGGCTTACGACGGCACCCACACACCGATCTTCTGGTTTACGATGGCACCCACACACCGATCTTCCGGTTTACGACGGGACCCACACACCGATCTTCCGGTTTACGTCGGCACCCACACACCGATCTTCCGGTTTACGACGGCACCCACACACCGATCTTCCGGTTTACGACGGGACCCACGCACCCGTCTTCTGGTTTACGACGGGACCCACGCACCCGTCTTCTGGTTTACGACGGGACCCACGCACCCGTCTTCTGGTTTACGACGGGACCCACGCACCCGTCTTCTGGTTTACGACGGGACCCACGCACCCGTCTTCTGGTTTACGACGGGACCCACGCACCCGTCTTCTGGCTTACGACGGCACCCACACACGCAACAGGCAGCTTACTGTTCATTCGAAAGGCAAGAAATTTAACTAAAATATTACTAATAACACCCTTCATGAAGTAAATTGTGGTAAATCATCACTGCAAGCAATGAAGAGGCGGGCAAAGGTGAAGCAAATTTGAGGGATGAACCGTGCTGGTTTGTTATAGAATTGACGCGGGTGGAGTGAGGCATTCGGAGAGTCAGAGGAGTTTTGATGCCAGTGCAACTCGCTTGGGTGTAAGGCTGGATTGCTCTGGGCACCAAGCAGATCTGGAGAAGTGGAGAGTGGCTTTCCGCTTGGCGGTGAAATCTGGGCCCGGAGTGAGCCGTTGGGTGGCATGTTCTAGGCCCGGAGCCTTTCGCTACAGCAGTGCCTGGGATCTCATGCAAGGTACGATACACTGTTTGGGCAATTTAAACTAGCCTTTCTCAACCTTGAAGTAGTTATCAGGGAACCCCTGCGTAAAAATTATTATATCTACAGCTCACAGTACGTTAGCACGATTAGTAAGTTGTAGATATAATAATCCAAAAATAATCGTAAATCCTCTTTTGGTAGAAAATGAATTTTTAGTCAACCTTTCTTGAAAAAAAAAACAGGTAGTTAAGTTTAACTTACTTTTCTTGAAATTAACTGCATTTCCCTTTCATAAATTTTAAAAACTCACAAGACAATCATAATAAATTGTTAAATAACCGGCTTAAGCCAAAATGGAATTTAATTTTTCTAAAGGTAGGCTCAGTAGATTTAATTTAAGTAAAGTTGTAAATTAATTTTAATTAATGCTACTTACATGAAAATTTATTGACAATGTTGAATACTAAAGTTAATAAAAAACATAATCCAAAGCAATATGAATGAAAATAAAGCTTAAGTCACAATTTATACAAGACTTTGAAAACACATTTTTTTACTAAGTGACATGATCAGGCTCGAATAGAGGCCGAGCATGTGAAACCGATGCTTGTTTTTTGCTGCAAAAATACTGAATTCTGGGTCGAACCTGAGATAAGCTCACAAAGATTTCACTTTCAACTGAAATAACACAATTTCTACCCTTGCTCTTGATGCTTGCTAAATAAGAAAAAGCTTGCTCACACATGTAAGAAGTTGAAAACTGGAGCAAAATGTTCATTGCTTTCCTGTGAATAGCAAGATACTCTTCTTTCACAGAAATCCAGAACTTGTCCAGGGGCAGGTCAGTAAATCTCATCTCGAGTGCATGATTTGACTGCACGATCAGAGTGCAGCATCATTTACACCATCAATTACAAATCTTAGAAATACCACAACATGACATTTATTGGTGAAATCTGTTGACTTCTCAAAGTTGTTAATTTTCAGTTTATCACATAAAACCTCTTCAGCATCATATAACATGTCATCAATACGTCGACTTATCGTACTGTTTGAGAGTGAAACATTTTAAATTTCTTGTACTACATCTTGTCCTAGCATTTTACATGTTGGCATTATTAGGTTCTCACCAACTGTGTGACTTTTCCTTTTCTGAGTAATAACTTCTGCTACTAAATAACCTGCTTACTACATTGCTAGAGTTTGCTCATTCCTGTAAGTCAGTCGGTGACACATAAGGGGAAGTTGGGGGAGATAATTCAGGAGGAAGAGACTGACGTCACAGCCCAAGTTGGGCGAATCCTTTCAATGCTCGGAAAACACACTTCTCTCTCCTCATCAGCCGACCATCCTCCCCTCGGTGCAATACAGCACTCACCAATTATAAACGGAAAGTGCAAGCAATAAATGTAAACAGATAACATTCAGAATGAAAGTGAGTCCTCAGACTTGGAGCCTGGAGCCCAGAGCAGGCCTAGAGCCTCAGCCTCAGTTCAGCACAGAGCAGAATAAATGTCGGGAGCCCGGAGCAGGCCCACGGCCTCAGCCTTAGTTCAGCACAGAGCGGAGTAAACGTCGGGAGCCCGGAGCAGGCCAACAGCCTCAGCCTCAGTTCAGCACAGAGCAGAGTAAACATTGGGACCCTGGAGCAGGCCCACAGCCTCAGCCTCAGTTCAGCACACTTCACTTCACTTACTATAAGGCATTGGAGCAGAATTTGGCCCTTCAAGTCTGCTTGCCATTTGGACGTGGCTGATCCGTTTCCCTCTGAATCCTATTCTCGTGCCTTCCCCCTCTAACCTTTCTTATCAAGACAGTTGGTGGGGTGGAGGTTTGCCTCTACCAAAGCTGGTGTAAGGTGCTCCTTCCCTCAGCTATCCTGCAGGCCACCCTAGGTCAAGGTGTAGCACCTGCTTAAACTTTAACAAACTTCTATAGATGTGTAATGGAGAGTGTATTGACTGGCTGCTTCACAGCCAGGTATCGAAACACCAATGCCTTTGAATGGAAAATCCTGCTAAAAGTAGTGGATATGGCACAGTCCATCACAGGTAAAGCCCTCCCCACCATTGAGCACATCTACATGGAGCTCTGTTGCAGGAAAGTAGCATCCATCATTGTGACCCCACCACCAAGGACACTCTACACAGAGCACTGTTGCAGGAAAGCAGTATCCATCGTCAGGGACCCCCTCCCCACTCTCATCCCGCTCAGAACATGATCTCTTCTCACTGCTGCCATCAGGAAGAAGGTACAGGAGCCTCAGGACTCATGCCAGCAGGTTCAGGAACAGTTGCTACCCCTCAACCATCAGACCCTTGAACCAAAGATGCTAACTTCACTTGCCCCATCAGTGAAATGTTCACTTTCAAGGACTCTTCATGTCATGTTCTCAATATTTATTGCTTGTATATTTATTTATATTATTGTTTTTTCCTTTTTGATTTACACGGTTTGCTCTCTTCTGCACTCTAATTGAACACCCAGTTGAGTGGTTCGAACCCATGGTTCGTTATGGTTATTGTTCTATAGATTTATTGAGTATGCCCACAAGAAAATGAATGTCAGGGTTGTATATGAAGACATATACTTTCTTTAAGAAAAGTTACTTCAAACTTTGAACTTTGAACTTTAATCTGCCCCAGATATTGCTGGCCAACTTTAATCAATATGTCATAGGGCATTCTGACACTGGAGTGACAGTGTGGTACTCTAGCTGCAGCAAGACAGATCACAAAACACCCCAACACTCAGCACATCACTGAGACTCAATCACTGGACTGGGAGACAATCTACAGCTCTCAGTGTCAACGGCGCGTTCATAATATCATTAAAGACCCATCCCATCCTAGACACCGTCTGTTCAATCTCCTGCCATCTGGTAGGAGATACAGAAACATTGTAGTCGAGACATTAAGACTGAAGGCTGTTGTACAGCTGAATAATGCTACATCCCGGCTTGCCAATGGCCTTTGAGTGCTATAGACTGTCAAAGTCACTTGTTGCATGTGCATAAATGTGGGATATCTAAAAAATTAAACCACAATGCATTCATTGGAAATATCTGTTTTGTACAGACTGGAGTAGCATCACAATCTCCTCATCGTCTTGAGCAAGGACAGTAAAGTTCTATTCTATTCTGGCTTGGGGAGCATTTTGGTCATCATTGGCCTGTTAGGTTGAAGGTCTTTGCTTCCATGCTCTATGACTAAGTCACCTCTATCCCAAGGAAGTGACTGAAAAGAAGACAGAGGCAAAGTGCTGGACGTTAGAGAGGAGCCACAATTTGTCAGACGGCAGTCAGACTAAGCGAGCAACCCTCACCGAATGCTGGAGGAACTCAGCAGGTTGTCACTTCAGGACGAAACTCTTATCAGGGCTGGCAAGGAATGGGGCAGAAGCCAGAATAAGAAGTTGGGCGAGAGGAGGAAGGTAAAGGAGTACTAGGTGACAAGTGGTAGATGAGACTTGGTGACAGGGAAGGTGGGTGGGTTGGAGAAGTGGGGCAAAACATGAGAAGCTGGGAGTTGATAGGTGGAAAAGTTAAAGGGCTGAAGAAGAAGGAATCTGATAGATACAAAAATTCAAAGTATATTTATTGTCAAAGTATGTATGGTTAGATATAACATACAGGTTTATGAATGGTGGGGTCCGTGATTCGAGCTGGTTACTGGTTTGGTAACTAAATCAGAGCAAAGACCAGTAAAGAGCCATAAATTACAGTTTCACTTGCAAAAGAGGGCAATAATTGGATGCTGGTTTGTACCAGAGCCAATAAGAAGGTGTTATAGGTCAGATGATCCATAGCCAATAAAACTGAAATAGAACATTTGAACTGGTAAGAAATTCATATCAAAGCAGATTCTCTGAATGCAAAATAGTGACAACTCCAGAGATTCACCATCACGGGGAAGAAACTACTAAGCCAGGAGCTGAGAGAAGAAAGGATATATCAACTGGCCAGTGGAAATGCCCTGTTTTGGTGTTGTAAATTGGAGACGTAGTCTGGCTGACCATTGGTATGGAGGGAACAGTAGAATTCATGCTTTAAGTTGTTGGCCTGGGGTCAACATAGTTACATTGTTGTCTGTGCAGAGACAATAAAGTGTGAGTTTTGATCAATTAAGTGTTGCATAGTGAGTTTCCTAACTTAGTTCCATTGATGGACGGTCAACAGAGTTGAGCTGAATGCTGGGTGAGTGGGGCAGGATAACGTAATCCTCTCATCTCCCTCTCACTCCCTACGATCCACTCAAGGCCACTGCCAATCTCCACAGCATCCATGAGTTCAGAAGTCAGGAGCCGATGTTCCAACTTTACAGACCTCTGGAGTATTGCATACTGTTCTGGTCACCCCACTATAGGAAGGATGTTGAGGCTTTGGAGACGGTGCAGAAGAGGTTTACCAGGATGCTACCTGGTGTAGAGAGCATGTGCTATCGTGAGAGGCTGGATAAACTTGGGTTGTTTTCTCTGGAGCAGCAGAGACTGAGGAGAAATCTGATAGAGGTTTATAAGATTAGACTTAATGGGCTGAATGGCCTAATTCTGCTCCAATGTGTTACAGAGGCGTAGACAGAGTAAACAGGTATTACCTGTCTCCCAGGGTTAAAATGTCTAATAGTAGAGGGTATGCATTGAAGGTGAGAGGGGCTGAGTTCAAGGGGGATGTAAGGGGTAAGTTTTTTTACTCAGAGAGTGGTTGCTGCCTGGTCTGGTGGTGGAGGTAAATACATCAGAGGCTTTTAAGAGATGTTTGGATAGGCACATGGATGTGAGGACAGATATGGACGTGCAGTGGGTGGGAGAGATTAGTGTTTGGGTGTTATTTTGATTTGCTTTTTATCTGGTTCGGCACAACATTGTGGGCCGAATGACGTGTTCCTGTGCTGTAGTGTTCTATGTTCACTGTGGACAGCATTGGTAATTGAAACTTGCCCTCTTTAGCAAATAAAAAGCATTGCTTGCCCTATGCAGAGAGAGGTAACCGATTCCTCAGTAACTGTAAGGATTTACTCAAATATCAAGTCTGTGGTTTTAAGTTACTGAAGTGTCAGAGTCATTCTTTCTCAAGCCATTACAGAGATTTATGTTAAAGCAATTAGCACACACCGAAATATTTTTATGACACATCGATGGGCTCATTGTAATCCCTCTTGCTTTGTGGCCCAAGACAGTGAATGGGGAACAAATTATAGTTGTTATCTAGCTTGTCATTGTAAATACTTTTCAAAACGCGTGCATCTTACTGTGATTAAATCTAATACTTCTGAAAGCTCAGTGGTATTCCAGAAATGGTAAGTGTAAAATCAGTCGGCTAATGATGACAACACCATCGTTTTCTGATTTCCACTGAGAGATAATCTCCGTTGTAAAAAGAAAACTGCAGGGGACTTATGTGGAAGCTCATGTAAATTTCCTCCATGTGCTGCGGTTTCCTCCCACAGTCCAAAGATGTACGGGCTCGGGATAATGAGTTGTGGCACGTTACGTTGATGCCGGACGCATGGCGTCACTGGAGGGTGGCCCAGCCCAATTCTCCACGAGTGGCAAGTAATCTGATAGGGAGCTTTAAGGGTTTCAGAGAGTTCGATAGATGAGATACAAGGAAGGTATCGAAACCTTAATTGGGTTACTAATAACACTTGATCAAGACAAATGGCGCCAGTGATCAATGTGACTAACGGTGCTGTCCTGCAGACAGCTCATAAAATGAATTCTTCTTCTTTTAAGTATGCTTCTACTGCTAATTTGTGTGTTTGGAGTCTGTCATTTACATTTTATGATGTGTTTTTGGACAATTGACTGATCTGCCACTTTTGCTGTCTCCGGGGGAATTTAGCAAGGTTGACAGTGGAGTGTGTGGCCTAAGGACATAGCACAAGCAAGCTCATGATCAGCTACATTACTTCTCATCGATAAAACGTTGAACAAGATTGAAATCGACAAGGACAATAGCAGAGGGCAAATGGGTGTTCAGTGCTGTCTGCCTGCGTCTCACCCTCTCACTCGCTACCCGCGTTTCACCCTCTCACCGGCTGCCTGCGTCTCACCCTCTCACTCGCTACCTGCGTTTCACCCTCTCACCGGCTGCCTGCGTTTCACCCTCTCACTCACTGCCTGCGTTTCACTCTCTCACTCGCTGCCTGCGTTTCACCCTCTCACTTGCTGCCTGCGTTTCACTCTCTCACTCGCTGCCTGCGTCTCACCCTCTCACTCGCTGCCTGCGTTTCACCCTCTCACCGGCTGCCTGCGTCTCACCCTCTCACTCGCTGCCTGCGTTTCACCCTCTCACCGGCTGCCTGCGTTTCACCCTCTCACTCACTGCCTGCGTTTCACCCTCTCACCGGCTGCCTGCGTTTCACCCTCTCACTCACTGCCTGCGTCTCACCCTCTCACTCGCTGCCTGCGTTTCACCCTCTCACTGGCTGCCTGCGTTTCACCCTCTCACTCGCTGCCCGCGTTTCACCCTCTCACTCGCTGCCTGCATCTCACCCTCTCACCGGCTGCCCGTGTTTCACCCTCTCACTCGCTGCCTGCGTCTCACCCTCTCACTCGCTGCCTGCGTTTCACCCTCTCACTCGCTGCCTGCATCTCACCCTCTCACGCGCTGCCCGCGTTTCACCCTCTCACTCGCTGCCTGTGTTTCACCCTCTCACCGGCTGCCTGCGTTTCACCCTCTCACTCGCTGTCCGTGTTTCCCCCTCTCACTCGCTGCCTGCGTCTCACCCTCTCACTGTCTGCCTGCGTTTCACCCTCTTACTCGCTGCCTGCGTCTCACCCTCTCACTCGCTGCCTGCGTTTTACCCTCTCACCGGCTGCCTGCGTCTCACCCTCTCACTCGCTGCCTGCGTCTCACCCTCTCACTGGCTGCCCGCGTCTCACCCTCTCACTCGCTGCCTGCGTCTCACCCTCTCACTCGCTGCCTGCGTTTCACCCTCTCACTCGCACTCACTGCCTGCGTTTCACCCTCTCACTGGCTGCCTGCGTCTCACCCTCTCACCGGCTGCCTGCGTCTCACCCTCTCACCGGCTGCCTGTGCTTCACCCTCTCTCTCACTGCCTGTGTTTCATCCTCTCACCGGCTGCCTGCGTCTTACCCTCTCACTCGCTGCTGCCAAAAGAAGGTGCAGGAGACCTCCTCACACGGCAAGGTTTGATTGGCGTGGCTGATGCCTGCCTCGGCGGTTAAAGTTACCTGTAGCTCTGGATTCTGGTTACTGTTTTCTCTACTATTTTGCCTGATTTGATGGGGGTGCTTCAGCACAGACTGGCTCCGCAGCCTGCGGTCAATGAACAAATGGGATGTAAACTGAACTGAACTGAACACCTCTAGACTGTTTTATATTCTGTGTGCTAATTGCATGCTTTTTGCTTTTTGCACAATTTGTTCCCTTTTTTGCATAACTGGGTATTTGATGTTTTCTTTGAACAAGTTCCATAGTTTCTTTGTTTTGTGGCTGCCTGTAGGAAGAAAAATTTCAGAGTTATATATTGTATACATAATTCAAAGTTCAAAGTGAATTTATTATCAAAGTCTATATATGTCAACATATAAAACTCTAAGATCCATTTTCTTGAAATTCACAACAGAATAATAACCAAAATAAACCAATGAGAGAGGACACCCAACTGGCAGTCAACCAGTGTGCAAAAGACAGCAAACTGTGCAAATACAAAAAGAAAGAAATAATAATCATAAATAAATAAGCAACAAATATTGGGCATATGAGATGAAGAGTCCTTGAAAGTGAATCCATAGGTTGTGGGAACAGTTCAATGATGGGGTGAGTGCAGTTATCCCCCCGGTTCAAGAGTCCATCATCGGAGACCCCCACCACCCAGGACATGCTCTCTTCTCACTGTGCCATCAGAAAGGTGGGACAGTGGCATCAGGACTCAAACCACCAGCTTCAGTTACAGTTACTACCCCTCAACCATCAGGCTCTTGAACCAAAGGGGGTAACTTCACTTGACCAACATTGAACTGTTCCCACAACCAATGGACTCACTTTCAAGCACTTCATCTTACGTTCTTGATATTTATTTATTATTGCTTTCTTTTTGTATTTTCACGGTTTGTTGTCTTCTGCACGCTGGTTAAATGCCCTAGTTGGGCAGTCTTTCATTGATTCTGTCGTGGTTAGGATTCTATAGATTTGATGAATATGCCGACAAGAAAATGAATCTCAGGGTTGTATATGGTAACATATATGTAATAAATTTACTTTGAACCTTTATTTGTCACATGTACCTCAAATCATAGGGTAAATATGCTGTTTGCATCAAATCAAGTTAGTGAGGTATGTGCTGGGCAGCCCGCAAGTGTTGCCACATATCTGGTGCCAAGATAACATGCCCACAATTTACTAATCCCAACCTGTATATCCTTGGCATGTGGGAGGAAACCGGAACGCCTGGATGAAACCCCCGTAATCATGGGGAGAACATACAGATTTCTTACTGACAGTGGTGGGCATTCAAACCCAATCTTACAGCTGGCATTGTAAAGCGTGGTGCTTACTCCTATCCTGCCATTCCTAACACTAGTGTGCCACCCCTATGGCAAAGTGCTATCAGGATTGCAGTCAGATGCTGCCTGGATTACAGGGTATGAGGTACTGTCCTGACGAAGGGTTCCGGCCTGAAACGTCGACCGATCTTTTCCACGGATGCTGCCTGACCTGCTGAGTTCCTCCAGCATGTTGTGAGGATATGAAGGGGATGGAGAAGAATAACAAACAGGTTGTTTTCTCTGGAGAATCAGAGGCTGGTAGAAGTTTATTAAATTATGAGAGGCAAACATAGGGGAGCACATCAGATCCCCTGATGAGGACTGGCTCATAGCCCTTCAGTTTGCCCTGCTTTAGAAAATATTCAATTCCCTGGTCTTTCAGCGCCTCTACTTCCTTAGGAGTTTGCAAAGATTTGGCATGTCATATAAAACTTTGACAAACTTCTATAGACATGTAGGGGAGAGTATTCTGACAGGTTGCATCATAGCCTAGTATAGAAACACCAATGCCCTTGAATAGAAATGCCTACAAAAAGTAGTGGATATGGCTCAGTCCATCATGGGTAAAGCCCTCCCCACCATGGAGCACATCTACATGTCACAGGACAGCAGCGTCAATAACCAGGGACCCCCACCACCAAGGACATGCTCTCTTCTCACTGCTGCCATCAAGAAGAAGGTACAGGAGCCTCAGGACTTACACACCAGGTTCAGTAGCAGTTATTACCCCTCAGCCATCAGGGTCTTGAAGCAAAGGGGATAACTTCACTCACCCCTGCTCAGAACTGGTCCCACAACCCGGATTTCCCAAAAGGAATATGAGTTGCTAAGACACCGGGCAAGGACATTTGATTCCAAACAATTGGTTTATTGATCATTACAGAATATCTCCCTGGTGCTTCCCACTCCCTCCCCTCTCCCTTCCCCTTTTCCCAACCATGATTCCCCTCTCCCTGCCCCCTTCCCACTCTCAGTCCACAATAGAGACCCAGATCAGAATCAGGTTTATCATCACTCAATCATGTCATGAAATTTGCTTTTTTTTTTGCAGCAGTACAGTGCAATACATAAAATTACTACTGTACTGTGCAAGAATCTTGGCGGCGGTTCTGTGGTGAAATTGCTTTGTTAATGGGAGAGGTCAGAGAATGGCTAAGCTGGTTCAAGCTGACAGAAGGTGGCATTAACTCAGATAACAACGCGTTTCAACAGCGGTGAGCAGAAAAGCATCTCTGAACGCACAAGCTGAAGCTTGAAGTGGATGGGCTACAGCAGCAGAAGTCGGCGAATGTACACTTAGTGGCTAATTGATTAGGTACAGGAGGCAATAAAGCTGCCACTGAGTGTGCTTACTGTACAACAGAGGGAGGCCATTCAGCTCATCGGGTCCAGGCAGGCTTCCAGAGAACAATCCCAATCATCTCACTTCCCCTCTTTATTCTCCAGTATCCTGAAACCTATTCTCTCCCCCATGCCCATAGACTCTTCCTTAGCCATCTACCTATAGCAGGAGTTCTCAACCTGTGGTCCACGGTTAATGGTAGGGGTCCATGGCATGAAAAAGATTGGGAACTCCTGACCTATAGTTGCAAGTAAGATGGGCTTTCCGACCTGTACTCACTGGAATAATGAGGGGGGCTCTCACTGAAACCTGTCGAAGGTTGAAGAACCTCGATAGAGTGGATGTGGAGAGTATGTTTCCCGTCAAGACCAAAGGACACAGCCTCAGCATAGAGGGGTGTCCATTTAAAATGGAGATGAGGCTGGTGAATCTGGGGAACTCATTGCCACAGGCAGCCGTGGAGGCCAAGTCACTGCGTACATTTAAGGCAAATGTTGATAAATTCTTAATTAGTCAGGTCATGAAAGGATATGAGAGAAGGCAGGGGAAAGGGGCAGAGAGGAAAAATACCGCAGTCAAGAAAAGGGTGGAGCTTAGGAGATGATGGCGCTGAACGGCGACTCCTTTGCTTGCGTCTTCGGAAACAGCTCTATTTCCATCTTTAATACCTATATTTTTCTCGTTCAGGGTTCTTCTGAAGACCTTGACCTGGAGTTTCACACTGACTTCAGTTCTCTGCAGGAATGGGACCCGCTGTCGGGGCCTCATGACTGGCCACTATTCGATATACCAAGGACACGGCCTAGGAGACTCACATGCCTTCAGCGTTATGGGATTTCGTGGCTCTGGAGGCGGGCATACTCGAGGTCTGTGCTTCCGCAGGAAATTTGTGTGTCAAAGATCAAAAGCGGCAAGCAGGCTGCCAGCTGTGTGCCCAGAGACCTGAGTTCTTTGGGCACAGAGCTCAGAAAAAGCGACGCAACAGACTTTTAACATCATAAATTAGTGAGTTGTTTGTTATGTCTCCCCTCTCACTGTGAAATGGGGCACCCCTTTTTCCCTCACTCAGGAGAGAGAGCCTGTGGTATGTCGAATTACTGGGTGAACGAGTAGTTTTTGGGGTACTGCAAGTCTGTGTCTTTACTGTTGCTTTGCCGCATGCTTGAGTGCTCAGTGGGGGTGCTGATACCTTTTGCTGGTCGGGAAGGGGGGGGATCGTAGCTTTGCTGCTGCTTATGCGTGGGTGGGGGGAGCTGGGCGGGCTTTAGGGTTCTAACATTTAACTGTCATTCATTCTTTGGGGCACTGCTCTGTTTTCGTGGATGTTTGCGAAGAAAACAAATTTTTTTTAGATTATGAGGACACACAGTCCTCTTTTGTTGTCATTTAGTAATGCATGCATTAAGAAATGATACAATGTTTTTCCAGAATGATATCACGAAAACACATAACAAATCGACTTAAAAAATAACAAAAACCACATAATTATAATATATAGTTACAATGGTGCAAAGCAATATCGTAATTTGATAAGAACAGAACATGGCACGGTAGAAGTCTCAAAGTCTCTCGAAAGTCCCATCATCTCACGCAGATGGTAAACCTACAGTGCCGCCAACTTGCCGGTGCAGCATCCTGGAGGTATCTGACCACAGTCCGACTCCGAGTCCATCCGAAAACTCCGAGCCTCCGACCAGCTCTCCGACACCGAGCACTGAGCACCATCTCTGCCAAGCACTTCGACCCAGGCCCCAGCAACAGGCAATAGGGAAAGCCGAGGATTTGGGGCCTTCGTCTCCGGAGACTCTCGATCGCACAGTAGCAGCGGCAGCGAAGCAGGCATTTCAGAAGTTTCTCCAGATGTTCCTCCGTGCTTCTCACGTCTGTCTCCATCAAATCAGGATTGTGCACGGCACCTACATACGATATTCATTAAGAACGGCCGCACGCACAGCGTCGCGCTGCCATCTTCTCCTCCCTCCTTAGGATGTATATTAGAAACATAGAAAACCTACAGCACAATACAGGCCCTTCAGCTCACAGAGTTGTGCCAAACATGTCCCTACCTGAGAAATTACTAGGCTTACCTATAGCCCTCTATTTGTATACATTTCTCTAACATTAAATGTACCTTTGAAATGGCTGAGCAGCTTTGATGGGCCAAATGACCTTATTCTGCTTCTATATCTTATGGTCTTTTCTGAGAACTCAGTTCCAGTGATGTCTTTGTCAATTCTCTCTGCACTCTTTCAATCGTATTAATATCATTCCAGTAGGCAGGTGACCAGAACTGTGCACAATTCTCTAGATTCGGCCTCACCAACGTCTTGTACACAGTAAGTGGATGGCATGGGAGCGTAGCGTTTCGGCGCAAGCAATCACTGATTGGGGTTGAATTACCGCCGTAGTCTGTACTTTGTTCCCGTGACCACACGGTCCTCCGGGTGCCCTGTCTTCATCCCACGTTCCGAAGATGCACGGTCAGGGTTGGTGCTTAGTGTGTTGTGGGCATGCAATCTTGGTGTCATTTCAAGTGTGGCGACATTTGCAGGCTGCTCCGTGCACAATTATTGTTTGGTCTGTGTTGGTTGTTGATGTAAACAACACATTTCTCTGTATGTACACGTGACAAATAAAGCTAATCTTTAAAATATTTCACTTTAACATAACACGTGTAATCTGTCCTGAAGAAGGGTCTCGGCCGGAAACGTCGACTGTTTATTCATTTCTATAGATGCAGCCTGACCTGCTGAGTTCCTCCAGCATTTTGCGTGCATTGCTCTGGATTTTCAGCATCTGTAGACTTTCTTGTCTTTATGATTCTGTAATCAATGCCTTGATTTATGAAGGGCCAATGTGCTAAAACACTCCCTTTACTATCCTATCCACCTGGGACACCACTCTGGAGGAATTATAGATGAGTATTGCCGGATTCCTTTGTTCGACTACACAGAGACTCTGTTATTCGCTGTTGACATCAGGGTACAGGGTTGTGGTATCTCTCCCTCTACGCTCTGTTGCCACAACCCAATGCCACTATGTATATGCAGGGTTGTTCAAGCATGCCTGATTCATCCACCCCTACACCTTTCCCATCAGTAAAGAGGAGAAGGAACCCTGACTCTCCCCCCTGCCCCCTCCTCCCCCAAAGCCCCTTACTGCAGCCCATTATCGTCTCAGATGAGATTGGTTAAATCACTCTGGGTCAAGGGTCAGAGTTGGAATGTGCCAGCCTGATTAAGGCATTGGCCAAATCCTTTATCTGCTGCATCACTGGCAGGAGCACTGGTCTTGTTTTTTTATGATCTGTCAAAATGAAAAATTGTTCATTCCTCTTAACGCACGATGGCGAGACAGACCCAGACTACACTGAAATGTCGACGGCAAGTCGACAGCACAAGGAATGTAAACACTGAAGGAGCTGAGGCAAGGCAGCACAAATAGAGGCAGAAGGTGTTTCCGGCTCGTAGGGGAATCTAAAAAGTAAGACCCGCGAGCGCAGAGCTGATAAAATCCTACTGGGAATCAGGGACAACAGCCGAGAGTCACGAGGGGCTTGGAATGTGGAACTCACTCCCACTGGGAGATGTGGCGAGGAATCCCATCGATGGGAACGTTGGAGAAACAGGGAGCTACGAGGAAAGGAGGAAGTTGCTGATAGGTGGGGTAGGGTGGGGGGCAGGAATGCAGATGAGGCTTATGTGGAACAGAAAGGCCAACACAGACCTGGCCACATCAAATGACGATAGACTGTAGAAAGGGACGGAAAGGAGTAACCAAAGCCAGTTATGCAAGACGCTGGTGAGGCAGAATCTCGAGTATCGTGCACAGTTCTTGTCACCTGCCTACAGGAAATTTAGCAATAAGTTTGAAAGAGTACAGAGGAAATGTTGCCTGGACTTGAGGTTCTGAGTTTACAATACTGTGCAAAAGTCTTAGTTAGGCACCCTAACTATATATCTGTGCCCAAGACTTTTGTACAGTACTGTATTTGTCAATGCGCAGCAGAGAGCGACTTTGTAAACCTGGTAGGAGCAAAGGATGTTGGGAATGGTGAGGGTGGAGCGCTGTGGGAGGGTTGTGGGACAGGTGGCAGAGAAGGAGTGCCAGGGGTGGGGGTGGTGTGGGTGCAGCCAAACTCAGCCCTGAGACACCAGGTAAGGCACTTTATTCTAAACTATTGGTATATTGATCATCACAGAATGTCTCTCTGGTGCTTCCCTCTCCCTCCCCTCTCGTTTCCCCTTTTCCCAACCATGATTCCCCTCTCCCTGTCCCCTTCCCACTCTCAGTCCACAATAGAGACCCAGATCAGAATCAGGTTTATCATCACTCACATATGTCATGAAATTTGTTTTATTGTGGCAGCAATACATTGGAATACGTAAAATTACTACTGTACCGTGCGAAAGTCTTGGGCACCCTAGCAATACATATGTGCCTAAGAACTTTGCACAGTGCTTCATACATCTGTAATGATATTCAGACAAGCGGACCTATGTGTGCAGTAAACTCAGAACTCTATAGTAGAAATTAACAAAGACAATGCAGTTGGAGAATAATGTAGGAAGTTATCAAACTAAGAGCTCACTTACTCGGGATGAGCACACAGAACGTTGGTTCACACACAACTCAAATCCAGGACTCAGCGATAGGCGCTGCTCCAGAATAACCTTAAATTCAAGAAAATGATCCTGAGATTGAAAGGCTTGTCATATGAGGAGCATTTAATAGCCCTGGGCCTCTACTCACTGGAATTCAGAAGAATGAATGGTTACCTCATTGAAATGTTGAAAGGCCTCGATAGATTGGAGGTGGATGTGGAGAGGATGTTTCCTGTGGTGGGGGTGTCTAAGACCAGAGAACATAGCCTCAGAATGGAGAACCATCCTTTAGAGGGGTGTCATAGGGATGAAGAGGAATTTCTTTAGCTAAAGAGTGGTGTACCTGTGGAATTTGTTGCCACAGGTGGGTGTGGAGGCCAAATTATTGGGTATATTTAAGGCAGACCATTCTTGATTGGTCAGGGCATGAAGGGATACAGGAGAAGGCAGGAAATTGGAGCTGAGATGAAAATTGAATCAGTCATGATGAAATGGTGGAGCAGATTTGATGGGCCAAATGGCCTAATTCTGTTCCTATATCTAATGGTCTTATGATGTTAAATAGCACATTTAACATAGGAAACCCACGCGGGTCAAAATCAAAATGTATCACTTAAGAACGAGAAGGATAAGGAAACTGTATTCACATAACAATTGTCACAAAAACAGTGATGGCTTAATGATAAAAGTCAGCTCTAATAAACTGAAATAAATGATGTTCAGGTGCACTGACACCTACCACTACCCGGCGCCCCTTGCTGTTGTTAGGAGTTCATGACAATGTCCTCATGTACAACTCTGAGATTCATTTCCTTGTGGGCAAAACGTTCAAAGGTTTGTTTAAATATCAGAGAATATATAAGACCATAAGACCATAAGACAAAGGAGCAGAAGTAGGCCATTCGGCCCATCGAGTCTGCTCCGCCATTTTATCATGAGCTAATCCATTTTATCCTATTTAGTCCCACTCCCCTGCCTTCTCACCATAACCTTTGATGCCCTGGCTACTCAGATACCTATCAATCTCTGCTTTAAATACACCCAATGACTTGGCCTCCACTGCTGCCCGTGGCAACAAATTCCATAGATTCACCACCCTCTGACTAAAAAAATTTCTTCGGATTTCTGGTCTGAAAGGGCGCCCTTCAATCCTTAAGTCATGCCCCCTCATACTAGACTCCCCCATCATGGGAAACAACTTTGCCACATCCACTCTGTCCATGTCTTTCAACATTCGAAATGTTTCTATGAGGTCTCCCCTCATTCTTCTAAACTCCAAGGAATACAGTCCAAGAACGGACAAACGTATCTCATATGTTAACCCTCTCATTCCCGGAATCATTCTAGTGAATCTTCTCTGTACCCTCTCCAACGTCAGCACATCCTTTCTCAAATAAGGAGACCAAAACAGCCCACAGTACTCCAAGTGAGGTCTCACCAGCGCCTTATAGAGCCTCAACATCATATCCCTGCTCCTATACTCTATTCCTCTAGAAATGAATGCCAACATTGCATTCGCCTTCTTCACTACTGACTCAACCTGGAGGTTAACTTTAAGGGTATCCTGTACGAGGACTCCCAAGTCCCGTTGCATCTCAGAACTTTGAATTCTTTCACCATTTAAATAATAGTCTGCCCATTTATTTTTTCTGCCAAAGTGCATAACCATACACTTTCCAACATTGTACTTCATTTGCCACTTCTCTGCCCATTCTTCCAATCTATCCAAGTCTCTCTGCAGACTCTCTGTTTCCTCAACACTACCGGCCCCTCTACCTATCTTCATATCGTCAGCAAACTTAGCCACAAAGCCATCTATTCCATAATCTAAATCATTGATGTACAATGTAAAAAGAAGTGGCCCCAACATGGACCCCTGTGGAACACCACTGGTAACCGGCAGCCAGCCAGAATAGGATCCCTTTATTCCCACTCTCTGTTTCCTGCCAATCAGCCAACGCTCTATCCATGTATGTAACTTTCCTGTAATTCCACGGGCTCTTATCTTGTTAAGTAGCCTCATGTGTGGCACCTTGTCAAAGTATACAGTATACAGCCTGAAATTCTTACTCTTCACAGGCAACCATGAAACATGAATCCCACAAAATGAATGATAGAAATATTGAGGCCCCCAAAGCCCCCCCAACTCCCTTCGCACAAGTAATCCAAGTAACACAGTGGAATCAATGAAAGGCCACACCCGGCAGGACGGACAAACAGCCAGAGTGCGAAAGACAGCAAGTTGTCCAAATACACAAGAGAAAAAAATAATAACAATAAATAAGCAATAAATATAATTTCTTTTCCTTTCCTCCCACAGATGCTGGTTGACCTTCTGAGCTTCCCCTCTATAGTATGTGACAATCTTTATTGTCCAACCCGTATTCCCAATTGGATTGGGGTTACAGGCAGGGTGGGGGATCCAGAATGGCCCTTGTGTGACCTACAGGTAGGCAAAACAGACAAAGAAGTTTAAGCTTAAAGTATAATTGTCATTCAGTCACACAGATGTTAAACGAAATGTGTTCCTTTGGGGTCAAAGTGCAAAACACAGTACATGGTCACACGCAGCACGCAGCACGCAGCACGCAGCACCGAGTTACTGCAGTTTCAAGTCACAACACAAAGCTGAAGCATACTGTTGTTCCGGACATCTCCTCCACCGACAGTGCCAAAGCTGGTTGTGAGAGGAGGAGGGCTGGGCATGGGGGCAGCAACCTCATCCTGTACAAACAGAGAGCTGCAGAAACACCAGCAGAAGATCCAAAGGCCTCATTCCTGAGAGAGGAGGGATACACCAAGAACATGGGCTACAGCTGGGAAAACCTGAAAGGCTAGCACAAGGTAGAGGACCCCGCCAAGATGTTTGCACAGCACTGTATTGGTCAACATGGAGCAGAGAGCAAGTTTGTAAACCTGGCGGCAGCAAAGGATGTCGGGAATGGTGAGGGTGGAGCGCCGTGGGAGGGGTGTGGGACAGGTGGTAGAGGAGGAGTGCCAGCGATGGAGGTGGGGTGAGGGTGCAGACGCACTTAGCCCTGAGACATCAGGAAAAGCTATTTGATTCTAAACAGTTGGTTTATTGATCATTACAGAATGTCTCTCTGGTGCTTCCCGCTCCCTCTCCTCTCCCTTCCCCTTTACCCAACCATGATTCCCCTCTCCTTGCCCCCTTCCCACTCTCAGTCCATAATAGAGACCCATATCAGAATCAGGTTTATCATCACTCACATATATCATGAAATTTGTTTTTTTTTTGTGGCAGCAGTACAGTGCAATACATAGAATTACTACAGTACTGTGCAAAATGCTTAGGCACCCGAGCTGTATATATGAATGTGCCTCAGACTATAGCAAAGACTGTATTATATATACTGAATGTGCCTAAGACTTTGGCACTGTGTACTTATAAAATTAAGCTGTGAAAAAGGAGTGCAAAAAATTAAAAAAAATCATGAGGTAGTGTTCATGGGTTCATTGTCTATTTAGAAATCTAATGGTAGAGAGGAAAGAGTTGTTTCTAAAATGTTGAGCGTGTGACCTCATTATACCTTTACCTCCTTTACCTCCTGTCCCTCCTCCCTGATGGTAGCAATGAGACGAGGGCATGTCCTGGGTGATGGGGGTCCTTAATGATGGACACACAGAAAACCTACAGCACAATACAGGCCCTTGGGCCCACAAAGCTGTGCCAAACATGTCCTTACCTTAGAAATTACCTCGGGTTACTCATAACCCTCTATTTTTCTGAGTTCCATGTACCTATCCAGGAGTCTCATAAAAGACCCTATCGTATCCACCTCCACCACCATTGCCAGCAGCCCATTCCACTCACTCACCACTCTCTGAGTAAAAAACTTACCCCTGACATCTCCTCTGTACCTACTCCCAAGCACCTTAAAACTGTGCCCTCTTGTGCTAGCCTTTTCAGCCCTGGAGAAAAGCCTCTGACTATCCACACGATCAATGCCTCTCATCATCTTACACACCTCTATCAGGTCACCCCTCATCCTCCATTGCTCCAGACACCGCCTTCCTGAGGCATCGCCTTTTGAAAGTGTCCCGGATGCTGGGGAGGCCAGTTACCTTGTTGGAGTTGGCTGGGTCCACAGATTTTTCCGATCCTGTGTAGTGTAGTGGGTCCCCCGTTTCCAGACGGTGATGCGACCAGAAGGAGTACTCGCCAAGACAGAGGGAGCAGTCAGGAGAGGACCAGTCCCTGAAGTGGGAGCAGACCCTGTGCTAGGCTCCAGTCATCGAGCACTACAGCTGAGAAAGAGCATCTCCGGCCCATCTAGTACATGCTGACCTGGTTTCCTACCTGGTCGCACCTACCGGCACCTGGACCTATCCCTCCAACGCTTCCGACCGTGTGCTAGGCGCCAGTCATCGAGCACTACAGCTGAGAAACAGGATCTCCAGCCCACCTAGTATAAGCTGACCTGATTTTCTACCTGGTCGCACCTACCGGCACCTGGACCTATCCCTCCAACGCTTCCCGTCCATTACTTATCCAAACTTCTCTTGAGTGCTACAACTGCCAGCAGCTTGCTCCTTACCTTACCCACACCACCCTCTTGTTCATTGAATCGCCTTGAACTTCAAGGAATGAAACTGCGATCAATCATTCAGAGGGAGGAGGCAATAAGTGCAATAATGGGCTCTATCTGTGCTGTTGGGTTAAACTAAGCCTTCTAAATCAATTATTTTTCAAAAAGGTACTAAAAGTATCACTTCTGAGTTCTCCAGAAACAACGAAACAAACAATAATACTGTGTCCCATTTCACTGGGATTACAAGGTTTATTTTCTTTAAAGGCTCTAGATCTTTTTTTAAGATTTTGAGGGAGCATATCGCAACATAATCAATCATCTTATGAAGCTCTCTGCGCTGAAAGGCCAGGCGAGGTCAGATCCTGTGTCAGTGCTGATTGACAGGCAGTAACCTCTCACGCTGAACCAGTCATTCGGTGAGGAAGGCGGGTCAGGACCCTGGAGAGAGGCAGGACTTCCTGCTGGTATGGACGACAGTGACTCCCACCCACGCGGGTCGCTCACACCCCAGTCGACCTGAGGGATGAGTCCGGCCGCAGGATTTCAGGACCCCTTCGAGGAGAGAAAGTGTTGAAAATACTGCAGAGTAGATGCCAGGAGTGTGAAAGCTTACCCACACCTATATAAGACCATGACACGTAGGAGCAGAATTAGGCCGTTTGGCTCACAAGTCTGCTCCACCATTTAGCATGGCTGATCCATTTTCCTCTCAACCCCGTTCTCCTACCTTCTCCCTGTAACCTTACACACCCTGACTAATCAAGAACCTATCAACCTCCACCTTACACACACCCACCCAGTGATTTGGCCACCACAGCCGCCTGTGGCAGCAAATTCCACAGACTCACCGCCGTCTGGCTAAAGAAATTCCTCCTTACCTCTGTTCTAAATGGACATCGCTCTATTCTGAGGATGTGTCCTCCGGTCGTAGGCTGCCCCACCGAAGGAAACATCCTCTGCACATCCACTCTATCTTGGCCTTTTAACATTCGATAGGTTTCAATGAGATTGCAGACCCAGAGCCATCAATCACTGCTCATATGATAACCCTGTCATTCCCAGAACCATTCTCGTGAACCCCCTCCAATGTCTACTTCCTGAGGAGGTGTAAAAAACTTAGCAAGACCTCTCTGACCCTCACGAGCTTTTTATCAATGCACTGTTGAAATCTTCTTGGGATGCCTCCTGACTTGACATGGTAACTGCACCTCCTGTGACCACAAGGAACTGCACAGGGTTCTGGGCACAGCTCAGAACGTCACGGAAACCACCTTCCCATCGATGGGCTGTGTTTACACTTCTCGCAGCCTCAGTCAGCAGAGTGAAAGACTTCACCCACCCCGGGTATTCTGTCTTCACCCCTCTCTCAGACAGGAGAAAGTGCAAAAGCTGGAAGCTGTGCAACACCGGGCTCAAAACATCTTCTGCCCCCTGTTCTGAGATATTGAACAATAAGATGGACTGTTGTCCACTCATCTGCAGTACTGAGCTAGGCTGCCTGAGACAGAGTGAGTTTGTAAATCTGGTGGGACCAAAGGATGCTGGGGACGGCGAGGGTGGAGTATCGCGGGAGGGGTGTGGGGCAGGAGGCAGAGAAAGTCTGCTAGGAGCAGGGGGGTGGTGTGGGTGCGGACACACCCAGCCCTGAGACACCAGGCAAGGTCATTTGATTACAAATAATTGGTTTATTGATCATTACAGAATGTCTCTCTGGTGATTCCCATTCTCTCCACATTCCCCTCTGATAAGAAGATGTTTATCATCACTTACATATGTCATGAAATCTGTTTTTTTTTTGTGGCAGCAGTACAATGCAATACATAAAATTACTACAGTACCAATCAAAAGTCTTAGGCACCCTGGCTATACACACACACACACACCTCACACACACCCTCTCACATTAGACAGAGGATGCTGCGATTAACTGGTTCCTTAATAGGATATGATGAACGCTTAACGTGGACTTCACAATCTACGTTATAGCCTTGCAACTTACCTGCACTGCACTTTGTAACTGTAACGCCTTATTCTGCATTATGTTATTGTTTTAATATGTACGGCCTCAACGCACTGATATAATGAAAAGTTCTGTATGGATGATATTGAAGACTGCTCTGTATACTACTGTTGGTTAATACAGAGACCCTTCCCCCACCCCCATCTTAACTGCATTTTACAGGAGCATCCTGACGAGCTGCATCTCCATCTGGTCTGGGAGCAGATGGACATCAGACCGGAAGTCTGTACGCGGGACAGTGAAAACGGCTTTGGAGATCATAGGGGTCTCCCCACCATCCATTGCAGACATTTATCAGGAGCACTGCATACACAGGGCCCTTAGCATTATCAAGGATCCCCGTCATCCATCCAGCATACTCTTTGACTTTCTACCATCAGGCAGGAGACTCCAATGCATAAAGACAGGAACGGTCAGGATGAGAAACAGCGTCTACCCTATGGCTATTAGGCTTCTGAACTCCCTGCTGCATCACATTCAAAGAGTCACTGGTTAATCTGTTCTGTACCCTGCGATATTTAATTTATGAACTTTACTTTGTTTATCTATGCGTAATTCATTTGTGAACTTTATCCTTACTTCCTTAAGTTATGGTGTGCTACATGTACTACAGTGCTTTACAGCCTGGTCCAGAGAAACGTCACTTCATTTGGTCGTATACATGTATATAGTTAAATGACAATAAACTTGATCTGACTTGACTTGCTCTGGAAGAACTTCATCTTGTTTGGCCATATACACTTATATAGTTAAAAGACAAAGGACATGATTTGATTTGATTTGACTTGTTCCAGAGGAACTTCGTCTTGTTTGGCCATATACATATGAACAACAATAAGCTTGAAGATGGATTTTGCATGGTAACTCAGTACATGTGACACTAATAAGCCAATTTTTGTCAAATAAATATACCAATTTACCTTCGATTCAAACCACCAATCCTTGACCACATTGCTCAGTTCTGTTAAACCCACATTCTGAAAGAAATGAATGCTCCCTTGATTCCTGGTGACTAGAGAGACCATTGGCTTGCCAAGCTGCAACTGTTGACTTTACGTTGGTGGGGTAGGGTACTAGCCTCCCATAGTATCCTAGGTATATTCAAGGAGCAATGCCTCAGAAAGGGGGCATCCATTATTAAGGACCCCCAGCTCCCAGCACATGCTCTCTTATTGTTACCAACAGGGAGGAGGTACAGGAGCCTGAAGACGCTCACTCAGTGATTCAGGAACAGCTTCTTCCCCTCTGCCATGCGTTTTCTGAATGGACATTGAACCAGTGAACATTAACTACCTCATTACTTTTTTATTTGTTTTTGCACTTACTTATTTAACTTAACCATTTTAATATACATATATTTCCTTACAGTAATTCAGTTTTTCTTCTGTATTTATTCTGTATTGCAATGTACTGCTACCACAAAGATAACAAACTTCATGACATATGCTGGTGTTTAAAACCTGATTTTGATTCTGGTCTGCTGCTGTGCCCTGATTTGTTCTTTCCCCCAGGGCTGCAGTCAATGGAGCAGAATCAAGAGGAGGCAGACAATAGATCATGTTTTCATTATTAAAATATAACTCGTAAGGAGTGTGAAAACAAAGCGCTGCATTGCTCAAATGTACCTCGTGGTTCCAGGGTCATGGGGTTAAACAAATCAAATTCCTCACAGAAATGTGGGCTTTGGAGGGAATTTGGTGACTTGGCCACGATCCAGAGATAAGAATGTTTTTGCTGCAATAAGAACGCTTGTTCAGTGAATTAGTGGTTCCAGTTCTTTGCCCATCTCTGTGAGTGAAGCGTAGATACGGTCAGTTATAGTCTTTGCCCGTTGATTTGGGAGTTCGATTGCACTGATCTGAAGGCTATCTGCCCCAAACACATAATCAACCCCCTGTCACCATTAGCTTCATTCCGTGATACCGTATCACAGGATCTGGGAACGTTAACTTGTTTAAGTGTGATTGTAAAAGGAAGATCCCATCAAATAGAGGTGCAGTATTTCCCATTCTTGGGCTCAGATGGGACCCGTTTTTCTGATGAAGGGGCTCATTTCTATCGAGCAGGCGGGAAACCTCACCCCTCACCCTCAGGATGAGGTTCAATCTCACCAGCTGTCTGCCTGAATATTGAGAGGGTCGACTTGGTCGAAACACAATCAGGATTTCAACTCACCCAAGATGCTAGAGGAACTCAGCAGGTCAGGCAGCATCTGAGGTCTCGTCCCTCGTGGACGCAGCCTAACCTGCTGAGCTCCTCCAGCGTTTTGTGTGTGCAGCTCTGGATTTCCAGCATCTGCAGATTCTCTTGTGATTATGACTTCAGCCAGCCTGTGAGATGGAAGAAGTTGGGCGGTATTGGGATAGGAGGCAGGGTGGGCTGAATGGCCACTCTCGACAGTAATATGGAGAAAGAGCCACTGGGAAAGATGAGACTGAGGGCTGTGCAGTGTGTCGGGTTCAAGAGTGAAGTGTTTTGCTGGTGAGGTCCCTATGTGATTCCCAACCAGAGACTCCGCTAAACTCTGTAGCCAGCTGCAGAGATCAGTTAGAGACTGGTACCATTTGCAGAAACCAGCTGTGGAGATTTAACATCCGTGCAATACTTCTCAACAAATTTGCACTTTTTGCACATTCCACACATCTGTATCTTTGTCTGTACTGCATCCTGCAACCTGATCTGACTGTGTGTGTGTATCTCTCTCTACCATCCGATTCCTAAATGGACATTGAACCCATGAACACTACCTCTCTTTTTTATGATACAGTATTTCTGTTTATGTATGTATTTACTTGTTTATTTATTATTATTTTACTTATTTTATTTGTTATTATTATATTTTTTTTCTCTGCTAGATTATGTATTGCATTGAACTGCTGCTGCTAAGTTAACAACTTTCATATCACATGCCGGTGATAATAAACCTGATTCTGATTCTGACTGTGAGTGTGTGTCTGTATTGCTTTGTGACCTGACACTGTGTGTGTGTGTGTGTGTGTGTGTGTGTGTGTGTGTGTGTGTGTATGTGTCTGTGTGTGTGTGAGTGTGTGTGTGTGTCAGTGTGTGTCTGTGTGTGTGTGTGTGTGTGTGTGTGTGTGTGTGTCTCTCTCCCCCCCCTCGCTCTCTGTACCACTCACTGATCTGGCTGTCTGTCTGTGTGTGTGTCTCTCTCACTCTCTCACTGGTTTGCTCACTCATCCAACTATGTCTCTGTATGTGTCTGTGTGACTCCCTTTCTCTGTATCACTGACAGATCTCACTATGTCCGTGTCTCTGTGTGTGTCTCTCTCCCTCTCTCTCTATACCGCTCACTGATGTGACTACGTTGGTACTTCGTGACCTGACGCTGAATGTGTCTGTGTCTGTGTACGTGTGTATGCATGTGTCTGTCTGTGTTGGTCTCTCACTCTCTTTCTCTCTCTCGCTCCCTGATCTGACTATGTCTGATTCTGTCAGTACTGCCTCACGATCTGACGCTGTGTGATGTGTGTGTGTGTGTGTGTGTGTGTGTGTGTGTGTGTCTCTGTGTCTGTCTGTTGGGTGTGTATGTGTGAGTGTGTGAATCTCTCTCTCTCTATCACTGACTGATCTCACTATATATATATATGTGTGTGTGTGTGTGTCTCTCTCTCTCTCTCTCTCTCTCTCTCTCCCACTCTTTATTCTAGCGTCTTTGTCATTCCTTTTGAGTCCTGATGAACAGTCTCACCCCAAAACATCGACTGTTTATTCATTTCCATAGATGCTGCCTGACCTGCTGAATTCCTCCAGCATTTGTTTGTGTGTTGTTCTGGATTTCCAGCATCTGCAGAATCTCTTGTGTTTATGCTATGCAAATTCAATTCATGGAAAATAAATTTCACCACAGATATACGTTAAGCAGGTGGCTTCCTCTTAGTAAATGACTCCAAGCTTATCGCATTTATTTTGTGACCATTCCGGTGCTTTGACGGAGGGAGATGGTATTGTTTATTCAGTGGATGTAACAAAATGGAAAATTCAGAGCTTGCAGCAGAGTTGAGTTAAATAGTGCAGACTGCAATGAAGCTCCTTTCTTGTATGAACTCACAGAGTGAAGTGTTGTACATTTGCGGCCCTCTGTCTGTCGGGGTGAACCATCGATGTCCACTTGATACGTGAGCCAAGGCAGTGCGATATGCAGAGCAAGCTGTTGCCCACACAACAGACTCCCCTCTCCACACAGCCGATAAATCCAAAGGAATGGCAGAGACCGATACAGCTTGGCTCCAGGAGTTGCCAGTCAGCATTGAACTCAACGTAGGATAGCCTTAGAGACTCCAACTCTGGATTTTTCCCTTGAGGTTTACTCCCAAAGCCTTCCTCAGGAGTAGGTATAGCCACAAGGCAGCAGAGGTTTGAGATCAGAGTTTTACTTCTCCAAGATGAGCTGCCAACCCTGGTTGATCAGCCCCACCTGCCTGAAGCGACTGGTTTTAACGTGCCAGTAACTCACCTTTGTTCCTTCTCCTGTCTGTAGAAACAGTTCTGCCGGGCTTAGAGGTGAGGCCACACGTGAAGGCCAGGAGCTGGACTTGGTTGTCTCAGGCATATGAAGCATATGTCATTGGGAGCATTTAATAGGTAGTGGGAGCTTCTCCTCGCTACCTCCTCAGGCTATAACAACCTTAAGGAACATTAAAGAAACTGTATACATGTTAATAATAAAAACAGCGACATTTGAAAACAATGGAATGGTGGAAAGGTTTATGTGACTTCAGGATCGCACCAGTGAACAATGTGACCAACGGTGATGTCCAGTTGCCAGCTCGTGGGATGACTTCCCTTCGCTCTTCTTTCAAATATGGTTCTATGACTAAGCTGCGTGCGATAGAACCTGCAACTTACAGCATCTGCAGAATTCCTCGTGTTTATGCTTCTATTTACATTTTGATGTTGGGTTTTTGCACCCGATTGAGCAATCTGGCACTTCACTGTGTCTGATGGAGTTCAGTGAGGTTTAGAACAGAGTGTGTGTCCTGGAGGCCTTAGGGTATGGAGACAGGGTACGAGCCCGTGATCGACCCCATTGCTTCACTCCGACTGAGGCGTTGAGGGAACAAGCCTGTGATCGACTCCATTGCTTCTCTCCGACTGAGACATCGAGAGTGTGAGCTTGTTATCGACCCCATTGCTTCTCTCCGACTGAGACATCGAGAGTGTGAACTTGTTATCGACCCCATTGCTTCTCTCCGACTGAGACATCGAGAGTGTGAGCTTGTTATCGACCCCATTGCTTCTCTCCGACTGAGACATCGAGAGTGTGAGCTTGTTATCGACCCCATTGCTTCTCTCCGACTGAGACATCGAGAGTGTGAGCTTGTTATCGACCCCATTGCTTCTCTCCGACTGAGACATCGAGAGTGTGAGCTTGTTATCGACCCCATTGCTTCTCTCCGACTGAGACATCGAGAGTGTGAGCTTGTTATCGACCCCATTGCTTCTCTCCGACTGAGACATCGAGAGTGTGAACTTGTTATCGACCCCATTGCTTCTCTCCGACTGAGACATCGAGAGTGTGAGCTTGTTATCGACCCCATTGCTTCTCTCCGACTGAGACATCGAGAGTGTGAGCTTGTTATCGACCCCATTGCTTCTCTCCGACTGAGACATCGAGAGTGTGAGCTTGTTATCGACCCCATTGCTTCTCTCCGACTGAGACATCGAGAGTGTGAGCTTGTTATCGACCCCATTGCTTCTCTCCGACTGAGACATCGAGAGTGTGAGCTTGTTATCGACCCCATTGCTTCTCTCCGACTGAGACATCGAGGGTGTGAGCTTGTTATCGACCCCATTGCTTCTCTCCGACTGAGACATCGAGAGTGTGAGCTTGTTATCGACCCCATTGCTTCTCTCCGACTGAGGCGTCGAGTATGTGAGCTTGTTATCGACCCCATTGCTTCTCTCCGATTGAGACATAGAGGGTGTGAGCTTGTTATCGACCCCATTGCTTCTCTCCGATTGAGACATAGAGGGTGTGAGCTTGTTATCGACCCCATTGCTTCTCTCCGACTGAGACATCGAGGGTGTGAGCTTGTTATCGACCCCATTGCTTCTCTCCGACTGAGACATCGAGGGTGTGAGCTTGTTATCGACCCCATTGCTTCTCTCCGACTGAGGCATCGAGTGTGTGAGCTTGTTATCGACCCCATTGCTTCTCTCCGACTGAGGCGTCGAGTATGTGAGCTTGTTATCGACCCCATTGCTTCTCTCCGACTGAAGCGTCGAGTATGTGAGTTTGTTATCGACCCCATTGCTTCTCTCCGACTGAGACATCGAGGGTGTGAGCTTGTTATCGACCCCATTGCTTCTCTCCGACTGAAGCGTCGAGTACGTGAGCTTGTTATCGACCCCATTGCTTCTCTCCGACTGAGACATCGAGGGTGTGAGCTTGTTATCGACCCCATTGCTTCTCTCCGACTGAGACATCGAGGGTGTGAGCTTGTTATCGACCCCATTGCTTCTCTCCGACTGAGACATCGAGGGTGTGAGCTTGTTATCGACCCCATTGCTTCTCTCCGACTGAAGCGTCGAGTACGTGAGCTTGTTATCGACCCCATTGCTTCTCTCCGACTGAAGCGTCAAGTACGTGAGCTTGTTATCGACCCCATTGCTTCTCTCCGACTGAGACATCGAGAGTGTGAGCTTGTTATCGACCCCATTGCTTCTCTCCGATTGAGACATCGAGGGTGTGAGCTTGTTATCGACCCCATTGCTTCTCTCTGACTGAGGCATCGATTGTGTGACTCCATTGCTTTTCTCTGACTGAGGTGTCGAGCAGGGCTGAAGTTGATGAGGACTACAGCAGAGTATGGATGGGTGTTCGGACCTGTCTTTTGATCAGTATTCCTCTCCCTCTCGCTAGCTGCTGTCCGAGGAAAGTGAAGGATTGGTCGGTGAGGCTGTGGACTCGTTTTGGGAGACTTTGAGGTTCATGTTGTGTGTGTTCCTGGATTCTGGTTCCTCTTTATTTTGCTGATTTTGAGCAGTTTGACCGACGTGGACTGAGGTGCTTCAGCGAAGAATGGCTCTGAAGCCTACAGTGGCTCTAAACTGAAGAGCACTGAACTCCTGGTTTGGTTTGGTTTGGTTTGGTTTGGTCTGGTCTGGTCTGGTCTGGCCTGGTCTGATTTGGTATTCTATGTGATGTTTGCTCACTTTTTGCTGTTTGCACAATTTGTACTTTTTCCACACGTTGGGTATTTTATTTTTTCTTGAACGGGTTTCATGATGTTTCTTTCTTTCATGGCTGCCTGCAAGAGGACAAATTTCAGAGCTGTATTCTGTATACATACTTTGATATAAACGTACTTTGTATCTTTGAATCTTTGAACTTTATTGCCTTCTGAGGCAGTGTAAATGAAATGCTAAATGGTCAATGCAGATAAAATGCTAAAGGTCTGACAGCAGTGGGGAAAATGTTGTTCTTGGGTGGTTGTCTTGGCTTTCAAGCCCCTGTATCTTCTCCAGGGAGGTAGGAAAGAGACAAAGCAAAAGGCATTCTGACTGTAATACCAGCGTTCCTAGACCAATGCACGTGAAGGGGGTCTGGATGGAAGGAAGAGATGAGGCTATGATGTACTGGGCAGTGCTTAGCCATTCCAAATCCCAGTGATGAAGTCACAGCCGTGACTCCACACTGCCCTTACCCCCCGCCCCGCTCCCATTTTCTGAGCTGCCAGGGTCAAAGTGGTGGTGCGGAAAGTTAGTAACTTTATTAGAGAAGATCTCCCTCCATTTCCCTGCACAGCAACATCAATTAACCAACACACAACCAGTATCTGACCTGATAAATTCCAAAAGCACATCTCACCTGTGCCCTCGTTCCTGGAGAATTGCTCAGTTTCCTACAGTGGTGGGGTGGTGATACGTCTCTACCAAAGGAGGCATAAGGCGCTCCTTCCCTCTGCTAGCCCGTAGGTCATCCTTGGGCAAGGTGTAGCACCCGCTTAGCACTACTCCCCACCCAGATCAGGGTTCTGTGAAGCCATGGGAACAGATGGTGGATGGTCATATGAGCAGCTGGTGCATATCACAAGTCCTGGTTATGTGACCACTGATGCCAGGCAGACAATCTCTGAAGAGTATTGATAATGGCTGGAGTCACCCGTCTTGTAAAGACATTGCCCAGAAGAAGGTAATGGCAAACCACTTCTGTAGAAAAATTTTCCAAGAACAATGATGGTCATTGAGACCATGATCACCCACGTCATATGACACGGCACATAATGATGATGTCATACGACAGGGCACATAATGATGATGATGACCTCGGTAATGTGAAGAGGAGTGTTTTTGATCTTCACAGGTGCTAAACATCACCTGCATTTTCCTTTGGGGGCAAGAATCCAATATACTTTGTTCTGATCTGTCTCAGCATGCCAAACAGAACTCCCTCTTGCTGGCACTAACCTTATTTTGATTTCGAGGAATGTATGTGCGCAAGTATGTTGACTCCCTGACTCTGATGTTCTGGAAACAGAGCAAAGAACTGCAGATGCTGCAAGTCTGAAGAAAAACACTTCTAGAAAACCCCTGTAGGCCAGGCAGAGGGAAACAGAGAGTTAATGTTCTGGGCCAAGGGTTTGTTATCAGTGGGAAGTGGCAAGTGTACTGTCCTCACTGAGGTATTGTAATATCGACTGTCCAGCCAGCCAAACCCCACTCGAAGGTGACATGAGAGTCAGGGTCAGGGTGTAGCGTCCTGCCTCCTTGGGTTTACTGCGGACTCAATGGCTTTGGCATTGTGAGCAAGGAGTGAAAGACAACAAAATACCATGCTGTCACAGTGTTGTACCATTCACACAAGTGAATAAACGCAGATCGGTAAGAGCAGAGAGAGGAGAAATGGGTTAAAAATTCTATATCTGAATGCACGAAGTGTCAGAAATAAGGCGGATGAGCTTGAAGCTCAGGTGCGAATGGGTAACTATGATGTTGTTGGGTTAACGGAGACATGGCTGCAGGGGGATCCGACCTGGGAATTGAATGTACAAGGGTATATGTGCTATCGAAGGGACAGAAAGGTGGGCAGAGGGGGTGGGGTGGCCCTGTTGGTGCGGAATGAGATTCAGTACCTTGCAAGGGGGAACATAGAATCAGGAGAAGTAGAGTCAGTGTGGAGAGAACTGAGGAACAGTAAGGGCAAAAAGACTCTAATAGGTGTTATCTCCAGGCCCCCAAACAGTAGCATGGATATTGGGTGCAAGTCGAATAGGGAATTAACAATGGCATGTGGCAAAGGAAATGTTGCAGTAGTTATGGGGGATTTCAACATGCAGATGAACTGGGAAAATCAGGTTGGTACTGGACCCCAGGATAGGGAGTTTGTAGAGTGCTTACGGGATGCATTTTTGGAGCAGCTTGTATGAGAGCCAACCAGGGATAAGGCTATTCTGGATTTAGTGTTGTGCAGTGAACAGGATTTGATAAGTGATCTTGAAGTAAAGAAGCCATTAGGAGGTAGTGACCATAATATGATAAGTTTTTATCTGCAAGTTAAGAGGGATAAGGGCAGATTAGAAGTGTCAGTATTGCAGTTGAACAAAGGAGACTATGGAGCCATGAGGGAGGAGCTGGCCAAAGTTGACTGGTCAGATATCCTAGCAGAAAAGACAGTGGAACGGCAATGGCAGGTATTCTTGGGAATAATGCACAAGGTGCAAAATCAGTTCATCCCCTGGAGAAGGAAGGATTCAAAGGGGGGAAAGTGGCCACAGTGGTTGACAAAGGAAGTCAGAGATAGCATAGCATTAAAAAAGAAGTATAACAGAGCTAAGGTGAGTGGAAAGATGGATGATTGGGAAATTTTTAAGGAGCAACAGAACTTAACCAAAAAGGCAATACGGGGAGAAAAAAATGAGGTATGAATGCAAGCTAGCTAGAAATATAAAGGAGGTTTTTTTAGGTATGTGAAGAGAAGGAAGACAGTTAAGAACAATGTTGGGCTCTTGAAGAATGAATTGGGAGAAATTGTTATGGGAAACAGAGAAATGGCAGACGAATTTAATAAGTACTTTGGATCTGTCTTCACTAGGGAAGACACAAGCAATCTCCCAGATGTATGGATGGGCCAAGGACATAGGGTAACAGAGGAACTGAAACAGATTGACATTAGGAAGGAAACGGTGATGAGTAGACTGATGGGACTGAAGGCTAACAAATCCCCAGGTCCAGATGGTCTGCATCCTAGGGTACTAAAGGAGGTGGCTCTGGAAATTGCGGATGCATTGGTGATCATTTTCCAATGTTCCTTAGATTCAGGATCAGTTCCTGAGGATTGGCGAATGGCTAATGTTATCCCACTTTTTAAGAAAGGAGGGAGAAAACAGAGAACTATCACCCTGTTAGCCTAACATCAGTAGTGGAGAAGATGCTAGAGTCCATTATTAAAGATGAAATAGCGGCATATCTTGATAGCAGTGATAGGATTGGGCCGAGCCAGCTTGGATTTACCAAGGGCAAATCAGGCTTGACTAATCTATTGGAGTTTTTCGAGGATGTAACCAGGAAGATAGACGTGGGAGATCCAGTAGGTGTGGTGTACCTTGACTTTCAGAAGGCATTTGATAAGGTACCACATAGGAGATCGGTGGGTAAAATCAGAGCTCATGGCATTGGGGGGAGGATATTGACATGAATAGAAAACCGGTTGGCAGATAGAAAGCAAAGGGTGAATGGGTGTTTCTCGGAATGGCAGGTGGTGACTCGTGGGGTGCCACAGGGCTCGGTATTGGGACCACAGCTGTTTACGATTTACGTCAATGATTTAGAGGAAGGCATTGTGAATAACATCAGCAAATTTGCTGATGATACTAAGCTGGGTGGCAGTGTGACATGTGATGAGGATGTTAGAAGAATTCAAGGTGACTTGGATAGGCTGGGTGAGTGGGCAGAAACTTGGCAGATGGCGTTTAATGTGAATAAGTGGGAGGTTATTCACTTTGGGAGCAAGAACAGGAAGGCAGATTATTATCTGAACGGTGTGGAGTTAGGGAAGGGAGAAATACAAAGAGATCTAGGAGTACTTGTTCATCAGTCTCTGAAAGTGAATGAGCAAGTGCAGCAGGCAGTGAAGAAGGCTAATGGAATGTTGGCCTTTATTACAAAGGGAATTGAGTACAAGAGCAAGGAAATCCTTTCGTATTTGTACAGGGCCCTGGTGAGACCACACCTGGAGTATTGTGTGCAGTTTTGGTCTCCAGGGTTAAGGAAGGACGTCCTGGCTGTGGAGGAGGTGCAGCGAAGGTTCACTAGGTTAATTCCTGGGATGTCCGGACTGTCTTACGCAGAGAGGTTAGAGAGACTGGGCTTGTACACGCTGGAATTAAGGAGATTGAGGGGGGATCTGATTGAGACATATAAGATTATTAAGGGGTTGACAAGATAGAGGCAGGAAATATGTTCCAGATGCTGGGAGAGTCCAGTACCAGAGGGCATGGTTTAAGAATAAGGGGTAGGTCATTTAGGACAGAGCTGAGGAGGAACTTCTTCTCCCAGAGAGTTGTGGAGGTGTGGAACGCGCTGCCTCAGATGGCAGTGGAGGCCAATTCTCTGGATGCTTTCAAGAAGGAGCTAGATAGGTATCTTATGGATAGGGGAATCAAGGGTTATGGGGACAAGGCAGGAACTGGATATTGATAGTAGATGATCAGCCATGATCTCAGAATGGCAGTGCAGGCTCGAAGGGCCGAATGGTCTACTTCTGCACCTATTGTCTATTGTTTATTGTCTATAACTTAGTCCCCCTCCTCACAGTCCCCCACCCTGCTCTCATGACTGTACCCCTTCCCCACACGAAACCACCACGGTAGGCTTCACAGCTGAACAGGTGAGAAGACAGCTGAAACGTCTCAACCCGAGCAAGACTGCAGGACTGGATG